>NC_040097.1:34714737-35017767 GCF_003369695.1 Bos indicus x Bos taurus | reverse complement strand
AGGATGTCTCCCAGCAAAACAGAAGAATAGTTTAACAGAAAGGAAGATATAGGATCCAAACAGCAATGTGATTCACATAAATATTCAGTAAAATAAGATTTTGCAACATACTTATAAAGTAATGAGTTCAGATGAAAGCAATTTTCTATGAAGAATGCTTTCAAGAAGACAGTTTCTGTTTAGCCTATACTGTACTTAGGATTCTGAATATCTAATGACTATCAATTGTGTTCTGAGACATATTGAAATGATTTATTATTGTATGTGATTGCTAGAAAGTTAGTAAAACAGAAACTCATGTAAAAACTTCTCCCTTGAGCTGCATTAGATCAGACTTAGGAGCATAGTTGTATTCTCTCTGTCTAGGCATCTTGGTTAATTTTGTAATGAATTCACACAGTAACAATATTGCAGTGTAACCCCTCCTACCTCAGGGTATGACTGTATTTTGAGAGGGGCTTTTAAAGAGGAAGTGAAGTCGCTCAGTTGTGTCCGACTCTTTGCGACCCCGTGGACTGTAGCCTACAAGGCTCCTCTGTCCATGGAATTTTCCAGGCAAGAATACTAGAGTGGGTTGCCATTTCCTTTTCCAGGGGATTTTCCCCACCCAGGGATCGAACCAGGGTCTCCTGCATTGCAGGCAGATACTTTACCGTCTGAGCCACCAGGAAAGCCCCTGGGCTTTTAAAGAGGTAATGTTAAATGAGATCATTAGGATGGACCCTCATCTTATGAAAAACTATACATATTGGAGAAGGAAATGACAACCCTCTCCAGTGTTCTTGCCTGGAGAATCCCAGGGACGCGGGAGCCTCGTGGGCTTCCGTCTATGGGGTCGCGCAGAGTCGGACACAACTGAAGCGACTTAGCAGCAGCATACATTTTTTGTATAAACTATTAAATATATGTATATATATTTCCATTGTTTAAGTCTCTTGGTTCTTTGTGATAGCAGCCTTGGCAAACTAATACTAACATTATCACACTCAGGCACAAAATGGAATAAGGATGTATTAATTTATTATGTGAACTAATTACATCATGTTCATAACAGAGAATAAAATAGGCCTGACTAAATTTGATGAATAAAGAAAAAATAGAACAAACATCTAATGTAGAAAATTGTTGAGGAAAGGAGAATTAAAATGACTAAAAGTGATTGCTTCTTAAAACAATACTAGAAATGAATAGGAAATGAGAGGTATTCAACTTTTTAAAAATAGCATTCTGCCCTGGAAAGAGTTACATCATCACCATCTTTCTAGATTCCATATATATGCATTAATATACTATATATTTTTTCTTTTTCACTTCACTCTGTAAAACAGGCTCTGTGTTTATCCACCTCATTAGGACAGACGCAAATGTGTTCTTTTTTATGGCTGAGTAATATTCCATTGTGTAAATGTAAATGTACCACAGTTTCTTTATCTATTCATCCGTCAATAGACATCTAGGTGCTACTAGACATCTAGTGCTGCAACGAACATCTGGGTACATGTGTCTCTTTCGATTATGATTTTCTCAGAGTTTACGCCCAGTAGTGGCATTTTGGGTCATATGGTAGTTCTATTCCTAGATTTCTAAGGAATCTCCATACTGCTTTCCATAGTGACTGTATCAGTTTACATTCCCACCAACAGTGCAAGAGGGTTCCGTTTTCTCCAAACCCTCTGTAGCATTTATTGTTTATAGATGTTTTAATGATGACCATTCTGACCAGTGTGAGGTGATACCTCATCGTCATTTTGATTTGCATTTCTCTAATAACCAGTGATGCTAAGCTGCTTTTCATGTGTTTCTTTAGTTCATGTGTTTCTTAGCCATCTGTATATCTTCTTTGGAGAAATGTCTGTGTAGGTCTTTGGCACATATTTTGATTGAGCTGTTTGTTTTCCTGATGTTGAGCTGTATGAGCTGCTTATATATTCTGGATATTATCCTTTGTCAGTTGTTTCATTTGCAATTATTTTCTCTCATTCTGAGGGTTGTCTTTAGTAGAGACAAGACATAGACAACAGACTTGTGGACACAATGCGGGAAGCAGAACTTGGGATGAATTTAGACAGTAGCATGGAAACATGTATTACCATATGTAAAATAGATAGCCAGTGGAAATTTACTATATGATGCAGTTCAAATCAAGTGTTCTGTAACAAAATAGAGGGGTGGGGTGAGGTGGGAGGCGGGAGAGGGGTTCAAAACAAAAGGGATATCTGTATGTATCTTTCTCCTTATTGTTCCATGGTCTAATCAGTTGAGCCTTCCAACTTCTTTTTCAACCTTATGTACTAATCGCTCGCTCTCTTTAGTTGCTAAGTCGTGTCTGACTCTTGGGACCCTGTGGACTGCAGCCTGCCGGGCTCCTCTATCCATGGGATTCTCCAGGCAAGAATACTGGAGTGGGTTGCCATTTACTTCTCCAGGGGATCTTCCCGACCCAGGGATCGAACCCAGGTCTTCTGCACCAGACGCAGATTCTTTACCAACTGAGCTACAAGGGAATCCCATTAAAGTCAATGCTATCCCCTAGATATTTTTTTCTAATCTAACCATTTCTCTCTGTCCATGTGTCCTTATTATAGTCAAGACTAGTTTTATCTTTTGCCTGGATTGTGGTAATGCCCTTCTAACTAATCTTTTTGTCTATGTTCTTTTTCTGATCCATTCCATTCTCCTTATCATAAGCAATCTTTTTCAAAAATGAACTGTACAAACATGTAGTATGTATATGGAGAAGAAAATGGCAATCCACTCCAGTATTCTTGACTAGAGAATCCTGTGGACAGAGGAGCCTTGTGGGCTGATGTCTGTGGGGTCACACACAGTCAGACACAACTGAAGTGACTTAGCAGCAGCAGCAGCAGTAGTATGTATAAACATATGTGTGAATATACGTGTATATTTTGTGTGTGAAAGTGTATGTGTGTATATATATGTATGTGTGTAACTCCACAGCCTTGGTTCCTCTCAGTGTGACATTCCAAATACTTATTGTAGTTAATAAAGATCGTATGTAGCTTTGGCTATCTCTTCTTATATCTATTTACTTATTCAGCCCCCATCTTTCATTATATCACCCTCAAATTTAACTATTGAACTATTTTCAGTTCCAGGGTGATGATGAGTTTTCTTCTTACTTTAGGGTTTTAAAGCACCCTTTTCCTTCTGTTCACAACTTTTTCGTTCTCAATGTTCTACATTCCTGCTCCTACTTCTGAATAACTCTATGGATTAAAAGTGTCTGTAGCCGGTTCTCACATTTCTTTTGGCCTCCTGGACATGGGAGTATTGCCATCGATTTTTCTTGAACTGTCAACTCAAGGACTTTCTGAGAGTAGACTTGTATTAGAGCCAAATAAGTGACAGTCCCGTTGGTGACTACAGGACTAGCTGCAGCACCTGTTTCTTAAGTATGAAGTGTTGGTGATGAGATATAGCTGAGAATATGCGCATGAATCCATAGCCCTAAGCGAATGCCTAGAATACTACACATAAAAATCAAAATGCGCTTAGGGCTGGGACCTTTCACACCTGAAGTTCTGCACATGCTTAGCTTGTCTTTCATGACTATGCTTCTCTCAAATGTGGAATGACATAAAGTGTGCCTGGGAGTCGTGGAAACTCTACAAAGCTACTGTTGTGGCATTCTCAATTGTTTCCTTTCTGTATCTTTCTCGTGATCAGTCAACCTGATGCTAGTTGAAGTATATTGTGTCTTATGAGTTACATCGTCAGTCTAAACCTAAGATCACTGCTGCCGTAGAGTAGAGAGGCACTTGAATCTCTATTCATTAAATTTAGCTACTGGGTCACTTCCTCCAGGAAGTATTCCCTGACTGACCAGGTAAGTCAATAATTGAAGTCCTAATGTCCTCATAAAGTAGATACACTCCTCTCCTCAGTGGTTATTAAGCTATATAATTCTTTATTCATCAATAAATGTATACTTTCTTTTACTCATCGGTGTTTCCCAAATATGTGATATAATGTCTGACAGTAGCTTTTGAATAAGATTATTAAATAAACAAATAGCTAAAGAATATAAATCTATCCCTGCCATGGGAATAGGGAACTGGTAAATAAGGTTTAGGTAAGTCAAGCTCAGTTTTGTTTATTCTCCCATTGCATCAATTTATTCTTGCTATGTAACAGACATTCAAAACTGGCTTAAAATGATAATAATCATTTATTACTGACCATGTGTCTGCAGGTTGGCTGGGAAGTGGCTGGTCAAGGCTCAGTGTGGTTAGGATGCCCTGCTTTAGGCTGCAGTAACTGGCTAGCTCTATCTCTTACTGTAGGACCATGGGTCTAGTCCACAGGTCTCTCATGGTTCTTGGACCAGCAGGATGGGTAGGCTATACTTTTTATATGGCAGAGGCAGAGATGCAAAAGAGAAAGTAAATGTATGCCAGTTCTTTTTCAACACCCCCTTGGCAGTGACATGGTGTTACTTCTGCTTGCCTATCATTGACCAAAGCAAATGATAAAATCACATCTAAAGTCAAGGGCCAGGAAAATACATTTCACCCACAGAGAGGCCATGGCACAGCAAGTGAAACAACAATGTAAAAAAACTGTAACTATGTGATGAATGTGTTAATTGACCTTATTATAGCAATAGCAATTATAGCAATATATGCATATATCAAATCACTACTCCGTATACCTTAAACTTCCACAATGTCATGTCTATTTTGAGGGCTTCCCAGGTGGCACAATGGTAAAAAATATATGCCTGCCAATTCAGGAGACGCAAAAGAGGTGGATTCAATCCCTGGGTCAGGAAGATCCCCTGGAGAAGGGAATGGCTACCCACTCCAGTATTCTTGATTTCCATGAATAGAGGAGCCTGGTGGGCTACAGTCCATGGGGTTGCAAAGAGTTAGACACAACTGAGCATAGAACATGCCTATTTTAGCTCAAGAAAGCTGAAGGAAAAAAATCAGATTACATACTGCACCAAATTTCAACTAATTTGTATGGGCAATATGAAACCAGCCTGCCAGGCTTGTCTGTCCATGGGATTTCTCAAACAAGAATCCTGGAGTGGATTGCCATTCCCCTCTCCAGGGGATCTTCCTGACCCAGGAATCAAACCCAAGTCTCTCTCATAGCAGGTATATTCTTTACCATCTGAGCCACCTGGGAAGCCCCCAACTTTTATAATATGGAGATATATATATATATATGTATATATATAATTTCTCTAAGTTAGGTGGTCTGGGCATCTTATGATTATAGGAAAATAATATATATATAGTCTTAAGACCAAGTTTGTTTCTCCTGAAGAATGGCTATTTTAAATGTAGAAGCTCTGTTGCTCAGTTCTTCAGGTCCAAGTATTATTTTTGTTACTTGAATTTTGTGGATAATTTCCTTGAACCTTAATTGGTCTTGGCCTGCAAATATCTGACTCAAGTTGCATTGCTTTCTGCTGAACAGTTGAGATTGTCATTAGCATTAGTGAACATATTTCCACAGTTTTGTAATTTATTTTAGTCAAAGGAAAGATCAATTGCATTTTGAAAATACTGTTCACGTTGTTAGGATCCTTCCAATCAATTCAGGCAAGGAAGGTGTAGATTCATTATTTTATAATCTAGGTAGCATTGAAGGTAGTGATAAATGCTTTCCTCAGAGTAAAAACACACCTTTATTTCTTTTTTAACGTACAAATTACTTGTATAACTCGATAGTTTAGTCTGCTTCCAATGTTTAAAAAGTAGATGATTTAAGGTCAATCGGTGAATTCATTCCTCTTGACTTTAAATGTGTCTTCATTATATGCATTCCAAAGAAAAAATATTACCTAATCTGCAAAGATATATTTTAATCCCTAAATAATCTCTTGGATACATTTACAACTATAATTTTGTGTATTGTGAAGCACTCTAATTACTCAATGTGAATTCTAGTCTAACATTTAACAAAAAAAAAAAAAACCAAGATGTAAAAGTATGCATAACATTGACTGCAGATAAATGCACTGAGGAACAGAAAGAAAGAGCAGTGTTTTAAGGGCATTCAGATTCCTAGTTTTTAAGCCACTAATGCTAGTTATAAAGTTGGTTAAGGTAGGCTTGGGGAGAAAATAATTGAGAATGGGTTATAAAACATCATGGAGTTTTGATATTTATTTCTCTTATTCTAAAATATCTGTCTTGACAGTAGTTGTATTCAGATGGGAACTATTGAGATCTGATCCATATTGCCAGAATGTCATGAAGAAATGTGCCATGCTCAATAAATATTACACATCGATGATTGCAATAGACTGAGTGTTTGTGTCTCCACACCTGCTGACTCATGAGTTGAAATCCTAATGCCTAAGGTGATTGTATTAGGAGGTGAGGTCTTTGGGATGTGATTCAGGAGAGTGGAGGTCTCATGAATAGGAACAATGACATTATGAATGGGGCCCCAGAGAGCTCTCTTGCCCCCTCCAGGTGTGGGAACATTGAGAAATCAGCCACCTATTAACCAGGAAGCATCCTCCAACCAGACCCTTATCTTGGACTTTCCAAACTCTTGAACTATGAGAAATAAGTTTCATTGCTTATAAGCCACAAAGTCTATCATGTTTTTTATAGCAGTCTGAATGGCATATAAAAGTGACTTTGATAAATCTTTGTTTCATTTTACTGAGTAGGTAGTTAGGTGATTGTAGAGTGTTTTCTACCCTCTGTACTTGCTGCTTTATAAGATTGGTCTGTACTTTTGTACATATGTATGTACATATGTATTCATAACCGTATGTTTGCTTAATAATCTTATGAGAAAGGTCACCATATTTGGAGGGATAGAATTAAAAACACATGGTATAAAGCAGCAATGATGTTCGATCTGTAAATGTGTGCATTCCTTTAGTTCTTTGATAACCTCACAAAAAGTATATGCAACTTTTTATGATACATGATGTTTCAAAGAGAATGCATGTTGATTCACATATGAACTTTAGAACAATGGTATTACATACAATTAGAACCTGCGGGACAAGAGAGAAAAAAATTAATCTGTTTCTGTCTTATTTTTCTTGGTATTTTCCTGTTTTACATATGGCAAACACTTCATATTCTACTGTGAATAAGTGGTAGAGGAGTCAAGAACTGTGAATTAAAAGTATAGTATATAAATGGAAGAAGAGGATTAATATTGTAAGATGGGTGGATTGGTGAGAAGGTAAAGAGTAAAACCTGAGTGAAGAAACTAAAAATGGGGACTTCCCTGGCGGTTCAGTGGTTAATACTCCATGTTCCCAATGCAGGAGGTGTGGGTTTGATCCCTGGTCAGGGAACTAAAATCCCACATGTTGCACAGTGCCTAGAAAACAAACAAACAACAACCAAAAAAGAAAAACCTAGATATGCTGGGAAAGATACAACCTTTAAGTATAGAGAACAGAGTCTTTATGGGACCTGGTTTGACCTGAACTGAGCATCTAAAGACAGACAGAAATTGAGATTGAATGTTGGAGTCAAGAAGAAAAATACATAGATTAGTTAGGCAGAAACTAAAATTTAGCCTTGGACTGCAGTTCCAGGATCCTAGCCAGAGATGATTGCCTAATAAGATCCCAAATTTATAGATTCTCTCTCTTTTCTAAGCTATAAAACATCTTACATGAAATATTTTATTCATTTCTTACACCATTCCTAGAATAATTATTATTTTTGATCAGTCTTTTGCAAAGGAAGTAGTTGAGATGCTAGAGGTTAATCTACCCAAAGGCCCCATAGCTGGGAATAGGGGAAGCCAGGATGGAAACCCAGGCATTGCTCTGGGAACTCATGCTCTTAACCTGGAAGGGTCCCTGGAGAAAGAAGGGAGTGAAGGGTTATAGCTTCTCACCATTCAGCTGGAGTTCAGAGCACACTGTGTGATGAGATGTGCGAGTGGAAATGTCCTGGTAAGGTGTAGGCTTGTGGAAATGTCCTGGTAAGGTGTAGGCTTGCAGGCAAGGTAACACTTCCACCAGTCTCAGCATATGTAAAAGCAGCAGCAGCGGCCATGTGGATACAGATTCTCAAGGCATCAGGAGAGGACCTTGAACTTTGTTCATCAGGAGGCTAGATGGGAACAGTTCTTATTGTGGCATCAAGGCCAGAATGATATTCAGTGTTTGGAGTTCCCTGGGGAAAGGAACAAACAAAAAAAAAGTTTTCACTAACCCTTTTCAAATCATAGAGAAAAGCCAGTTACATCTCTAAACATTTCAGAGGACACTGGTGACTAGATTGAAACTGCCAAATGTAATCATTTTGCACCATCCACCTTTATAACAAAGGTTTATATGTTTTCACTTCTTTGGAAGACAGGCTGGTGACTACAAAACAAAATTTTTTTTTCAGCATGTTTTTTGCTTGAAAGGATTCTAGGCCTCAAGGGTATTATGCTAGGCACTCACAGACAATAAAATAAATTGAAGTAGAGACACTAGACACTATTAAGTTATAGACGATTACTAATAGGCAGCTTTGCAGTAAAGGACTGAATATGGAATTGCACCTCGAATTCTACCACAATAGCTACTAGATGTAAAATAAGGGCATTATGTTCCTTGTGATTTCAGACTTTTTAAAGCATTTATTGCATTTTTTCTGGATTTTTTTAGAACTGGACTCATGGCTTTAAATTGAGCGATGCTGTCCTAAAGAAGATATTTGAAAAAATATATATCTTGAGCATATTATTTGAAAATGCAATTAATATCCCTTTACAAATAAGATTGTCTTGTCTTTTCCAGTTTTTCAGATACTCTGACATATATATGTAGTATGTGTTCAGTAAATGGTAACTATTTTGCTTTTCATATCTGAGTTAAAAAAAAAAAAAAGCTTGTAAATTATTTGCTGAGATGTTTTGTGCCATTCTCATAGGATATCTTTGTTTTCCAAGTACTGGATGGAAGTTGTCACACAGGGCCATGAGGAGGAGGCTGGGTTTCCAGACCTATTATCTCAAGAAATAGCTGTTCTCTTGGCTGGAACATTGTTCATTCCCTTGGGCCACAGAATGAGGACAGATGTGAAAAGGAAGAATCCTTGCTGATAATTTTATCAGACCTTACAATCCTTTGACTTTTAATAAACTCTGCAGTGGAACTTGAGGAAATGAGACGTAGTGTGGTGGAGTTTGAATTGCATAGAGCAGAAAAGGAAAGTTGTGCAGCATTTGTGCATGTGTGCGTGTATTTATGTGGTTGCCTCAGAATTCAGTCATATCTACTATCTGCAGGTCGTGCAGCCCTCTTTCCTTTGAAAATAGCCTCCCTGTTTCACTTTGGTCCTGGTGAAGCCAGGGAGGCCATAAGGATCTGGGCTGTGCTGGGCTCGCTGGTTTTGCATCCAGGTTTTAATACTTACTGTGTGACCTTGGGCAAGTTACTTAGCCTTTCTGCATGTCCTTGTCTTCATCTTAAAATAGAGTTAATATGAAACCTTCCATATTGGGTCATTATATATTAGGATTTGTATAACCTGGATTTCCCTAAAGAACAGAGTCTAAGATACAGGATTGGGTGCCATTGGTGGTCGAGGTGATCACATGCGGTTGGGTCCTAGGAAGAGTTAAATAGTGAAGACACAAGAGTTAATTTAGAGCTCTGTCCCATTTAGAGTTCTGTCTGTTAATTTAGAGCTATGATCACTGGGGTTCAACCCTGCTGCAAGTCCTTTGAGAACTGTACAGACTTTCCCAGAGAAGGGTCTACCAAGAAACTGAGGAGCGGAGTATTCACAGCAGATCCCCCTTTCCCAGTGTGTTCCCCATGGGGTGCTAACTTTGACACACTTGGAGGTTTGCACACATGTATCTGAACAGTTCCACAGGAATCTCTCCAGGCTCTGGGACAGAAGGTCAGGGCAGATACTGGGAGGTTTGTTGCCACACACAGGCAAGATATTGTCAGAATATGCCTGGTGACTGCCACCAACCAGCTGAAGTTAAAAAGAGGCACTAGGAGATATAAGAAGGGGAGGTGTTGTTTTGGGATTAAATGGGGGGGGGAAATGTGTGCAAAATGTCTAGACCATCATCTGGATCATGGTAAGCACTCAATACCTGTTAACTAGCAAACACATACACTGTTCTGGCCAGAGGTATGTAAGTATTTTACAGAAAATCATGTCTCTAGACTTCTTCCCTTCTTATAACATGTATATATTATGTTGTAGAATAATATTGTCAGAGCTTTACTATACCACATTCCAGTAACAATAGTAAAATGTTGGTTACTCCCCTCTCTTCTCAGGGGAAGGAATAATTAATTGTAACTTGAACAATGTCCAAAGAATCTCTAGGCTTTAAGTAAGACTATCCAAGGGACATAAAGGTTAACAAATTCCTATGGACACAAAGACATCTGATCAGTGTATGTGCTTAAATAAGATGTTTTCCCAACCTCAACACATACATGCAAACACACACACACATACATATATATACACAGAGTTCAGCTGCTATAAAATATGAAAATGAGCTACTTCTCAGGCAATTTTTAGATCTGTTTCAACCCACAAATGAGGCAAGCAATTTGAGCTAAAAGTGAGACCTATATATTTTCTTAATTCCCAGTTGCTTCACTGAGAACATTGAACTTTTTCTCATCATTGTAGATAATGAATTAGCAAGCTTAGCTTTAGATCATTCATACTTTTTTCTTAATCTATAATTGAAAAAATGTGCTTCTTTTTGTCTTTCTTTCCTTTGATGCTTCCTTGTGATACTTAAATTTTTATTTCTTTATGCTAATAAAATATGGAGAAGCATGTAGGCAGAGTGTTCAGCAAGATACCTATCTATAAGTGAAGACCATTTTAAAGTTTGCCTTTCTTATAGAAGACGGGGAAATTGGATAGATTCTCTAAGGAGATAAGTAAACATAATGAATACAGAATATAAGTGTTTTTTTTTTTGTTTTGTTTTGTTTTTTTTCATTAAAAGCAGAAAGGATTGCTTGGGAGAAAAGTAAAAATATATATAATCATCAGCCTTTTTGTTCACAATTGTGTTCACATAGGTCAAGATATTTTTTTAATATTTTGCATTTGTTTTTAAGTCTAAAAGTTATTCATACATTTTCTATAATGTCTATCCAGTGTGTGTTAAACATTCTTTAAAACATTATTGAAAATAAAACTATTGATACACTTTTAACAGATCTGTTTGAGTTTATTAAATCCAACACTTTGACTCATTTGTGGGTGACCTCAAAAATCCTAGCACTGCCTGTGCAAATGAAATCACTCTTTGGGGTTACTTGTGCTCTTTCACAGAAAACGCTGAAGAGCTCAGATGAGTACCCCACAATGGGTTTACCTTGGCTCCTCACAATTCATTTAACTACAGCAGTGATTATGAATGGCCACAAATCGAGGCATAAATTTAAGACTTGGGAAGTTTAGGTCTGGTGTTAGGAGTGCCTTACTATAAATAAGGACTGGCTGCCCTTGAACATTTTTAAAGCATGTGTGGATCCGGTGTTAAAACTAGCAAAATTCATTGCTCATTTTTCCTTTGCTGGTAGAAGAATTTACAGTATGTCTCTTGGGTCTCTTGAGCTATGTGGGAATACACAAATCTCAGCTTCAGTGAGAGCCACGCAGTGCCTTTATTAGTCTTAGGGGAACCCGAATCAGCTCCATTGATTTGGAGATTTGCTCCTTTTAGAAAATTACATGGACTTCTATATTTAAAATGCCCTATATTACCTTAATTGTGACTCTCTTAACACACTTACTGCTTAATGTATGACTTTTCTTTGCAACTTTTATCACCTTAACTCTACTGGTGGGATTCGAAGATTAGAGCAATTAGCAGAAGACAGTTGACCTTCCCCAGGGTCATCACAGAGAGCCCCTGCCAACCACTGAGGTATTTGGATTATTTTAGGCAGTGATGATTTAGATTATTTAAAGTAGTAGTAATGAAGATTAATAGAGAGGAAAATGGTTTATTGTTTAATTTCTCATTTTATATAAGGTGTATGTTTTCCAATGGATTATATGCACTAACATGTTCTGCTAATAATAATTTATATTTTTGCTATGAACAGTGTAGGCAAGATGCTAGGAATGAAAGAAAGGAGAGAAATTGCCCTAAAGATGCTCACAGCCTAATATGGGCAATGAGACAGTTTAAAAAATAGCTACATACCTGAAAGAAATATATATTTTATATATATATATATATATACACACACACACACACACACACATATACTCATGAATTAATATATGTCTATATAATAATTAAAATATCAATTGCAGCACTATCATGTTAATCAAAATTTGGAAATTACCCAAAGTTCCCTAAGCAGTAGGATGAATTACTAATCTGTCTCATAGTTGCATGGTAGAATACAATATAGCCCCTAGAATTGATAAATCATAACTGTGTGTAGAAACATGGATGAATATAATGTTGAGTATGTTAGGTAGTTAGAATAGGAAAAAGGTGTCTAGAATGATGATGGCTACAAGACAAAGAAGGGAAAAGCCTGTGAAAACAAAACACAATAAATTTCATGGCCATTGCCATTCTAGACTCCTTTTTCCTATTCTAACTACCTAACAAGTAGAAGAAGCCAGACACAAAAAAACATATACTGTATGATTCTATGTATGTTAAGTACAGACAAATGCCTCTGTGCTGTTAGAAGTCAGGCAAGTTACCAGTGACTAGTAACTATAGTGGAGAAGGCAATGGCAACCCACTCCAGTGTTCTTGCCTGGAGAATCCCAGGGACGGGGGAGCCTGGTGGGCTGCCGTCTATGGGGTCACACAGAGTCAGACACAACTGAAGCGACTTAGCAGCAGCAGCAGCAACTATAGTGATAGTAGGGGACGTGAAGTGGCCCTCTGGGGTTCTCACTGAATTATTATGCTGCTTTGAACTGTGTGTTATGAACAGTTCATGAAAATTCATAAACCATACATATACGATGCATGCATTTTTCTATATGTATATATATACTTCAATTGAGATTTTAAAAATGAGCAGTTTTAGTAGAAGAAAGAAGACCTTTGCAGAAGAAATGTTTTAAGAGTGAGCTATATCTACTAGGTGCCACTGCCTTAGTTTTCTTGATGAATTGACAGGGTTTAGAGATCTGGAGATAGTTATTTATGAAGGAAGAAGAAACACAAGCCAAGACAAAGAAGTGGGAAAGCATTAGGTCACTTATTAAATGAAATTTTAAGTCCTTGAGAAGTAGGACAAGTACAAAGAAAAAAATATTAACTTTGGTTAGGCCAGACAATGAAAAAAATAAATATTATGAAAAGGTTTTCTATTTTTCTTTACATAATGGCAGTCAATGAAATTTTTGAGCAATAAGATGGCATAGTTGTGCTTTTGAAAGGTAGCAATTGGTTTGGGATGATAGATTGAAAGGCAGAGTGACTGAAGGAGAGAAGATTGAACCATGCCTGCAGTATTAACAGGGGAACTTCATACGGGTCTGTGCTGGATGACAGTGGTGGGATGGTGACTGGCACTCAAGAATTGTTAACTGGGTGAGCACTACAGCAGTAAGTGAAGGAATGGGCTTTTGCATTAGATTCTGTAAGTAGGCTTTCTTAAAGAATGAGTTTGTTTTCTCAGTGGTTCATCATTCCAAAGCAGGATCTATTTTTTGACAAGGTAATGTCATTTGAAATTGGGATTGGAGCACATAGTAAACTCTCCCACACTTTTAGGTGATGGTCAGATCACTGAATATTAACTGCTTCAAGTGAAAATTGTATATAGAATGCAGTGGTGGGCTGGGTTGTATTATCCGTTAATTCTGTCCAAATGCATTTAAAGTAAAATGCAAGTTTCCCTCAAGTAATATATTGCACCTCCTCAGTAATTTTCCTAAATGAAAGACCAGCTGTCACAGTGTATTTTGGGTGATTTGGTTAGGAATTGTTTTACACTACAAATTCTTTAGTAGTTCTTATCTTGAAGGTCATTAATTCCAGCATTCTGAGAGGCAGGTCAATGGTAGTAAGTGCAACATCTGCGTTTTCTCTTAGAATTCTGACCACAGATACACTTACTAGGTTTGAGGTCAGTTTTTAAGGAAAAGCTATATATTTGTTGAATTACATTTTTTTTCATTTAGTTTTGCTTATGAATCCTGGCAAGAACTTTGGGATAGTTGGTGACAATCGACTCTAAGCATTTATATATGAGGAGGAAAGAAGACTGGTCTAGCCCCAGATCCAAGCAAGGATGTTTGGCAGGATCAGGGAGACACTTTATCAGCAAAGTATGTGGGTGAGAAGGCCTGGATCATCTAATTCTTTCCAGTGAGTGTTGGATGAACTGAATCTACTAGATAATTAATCTTCACTTTCTCTTTGCTCTTCTCAACACAGTTTAATTGTAGAGGAATTAAGAAGATAGAAAACATGGCTGATTCACTGTATATTAATGAACAGCTTCAATTCCAACTTGTATTTCTAAACTTCTTATCCTTTGTTTTACTGCTTTCCTACTTCCAATACATCTTCCACATTCTCACTAACGCTGTCAATAAATTTGTTTTTATTTGATCATGCCACATATCTATTGAAAAAGTCTGATGTGACAACATAGAATGTACTAACTCCTTTAACTGGCTTTTTGTAGGTATTAATGGTCTGTTTGTTGAATCAATACTCATTGAGAAAAAGAAAAAAAAATCTATCATTATTGGTAAACTCAGAGATAATATGACCCTAAAAACATTTTAGCTTAGTTTTGTGTTGCTGATTTTATTTTAAATTATCCACCTTATGTCAAGATCTTCAGCAGCAATAATGAATTAGTTATCTCTGAAGCATGTAATGGAGTTCATTGTAAGTAAACACGATTGCAGTTTAAATATTGATTCGGGAATAATTGAGTTTGCAACATGTGTTTTATAAACAATGCTGTTATTCTTGTTTATTTATGGAAAGGAAAAAAAATCTTTGAATTTGAATTAATATATAAAAGAGCCAAGAAGTTTATCCTCTCTCCAGAAATATATATTCAGAAATTATAAAGGGAACACAGTGATTAGAAGAAATATGAGGATCTGTACATGTAAATTATGAAATGAATCATATTTATTTCTGAAATCTAAGGGAATTATTATATTTCAACATATCACATTTGTATGGAAATTCTTATAACATGTTAAAGAAACTTCCAATATACATATCGCATACAATCCATAAACCCATAAACATGGAAACATTTTTTATGTGTCATTATTTAGAATTTTTAAATAATAAATACATCAGAAATAAAGTTTTACTTGTTTATTGCAATAGTAAACTGAGACACAAGTTTAGAAGATGACATATGCCAAACGTGAAATGGGATATTGAATCAAGGTAGTGTTTTCATTAAGGTTTTTAATATATGATTTTTTCATAAGAAAACAATGTATGCTGGGTTCATAGTATCCCTCTTTCGAGGTAAATTTTGCTCTATCTCTTGGCACCCATCTTGGCAAAGGGATAGCCACAAAATCATGTGTAAGTCACGGTTTCATAAGATATAATGATCAAAATTATCAACACAAATCTGATGCATCTTGTTTTCCTTTACCTTTAAAAAAAAAATTGCTTTTGCCTCCACAGATTTACTTTCTTACAGGCTACCTAAAAATATTTTTTGTTTAAGAAGGAGAAAAAGTGCCTCGTGACAATTTGCATAATATGTTAATGCAGATATGCATCTAGACATCTGGATGGCATTTTAATACCTCATTCTCATTCAAGGAACTAGACCTCACACAGATGGTAGAGACAATTTTAAGAGCATTGTTGTAAACAAATAAGGCAGCCAGGAAGCCAAACACACTCCAAGATAGGCTTTGCCGCCAAAGAAGCTTTTTAGTGAGATGTTTTGACTACAAGATTGCACAGCCCTTATCAGTCTCTGACAAAAGGAGAGGGACCAGCAAGCAGTTTTCCTAGGCAAAGGAAAGGAGAAAAAACCCACACTACTGACATGCATTTTCAGCTTTGAATATTTGGAAGATTAAATATATTTTTATACTTATGCAGAATATATGTGTGCATATACCCATACACATATGCATATGTATATATAACATGTATATGCATATATACATTTTAAAAATATATATAAAAAGAGATATAGGATTTAACAGTTAGTTTATCTCTTTCTTCCTTCTCTCCCTAGTGATATGTACAGTCAAATCTTGGGCTATTAAAAGCTGGTAGTCTGGAATCTTTTTGCCTAAGTTTAAACTCTGAGTTTAGATCTACAATTAACTAGCATTGTTGTTTTGAGCAAGTGACTTAGTCTCTTGTTGCACCTGTTTTGTCATGTGGGATAATGATGGTCCCTGTCTTAAAGGGTGGATAAGAAGATTAAATGGATCCAATACTTATCACATGCCCAAATCTCACAATCATTCAACAAATGTTAGCAGTTATCATCATTGTTTTATTTTTTATTATATTCTGAAGCTTCCCAGGTGTCTTAGTGGTAAAGAATCAGCCTGCTAATGCAGGAGACACAGGAGACGTGGGTTCAATCCCTGGTTGGGAATATCCCTGGAGGAAGAAATAGCAACCCACTCCAATATTCTTGCCTGGAGAGTCTGATGGACAGAGGATCCTGGAAGGCTACAGTCCATGGGTTCACAAAGAGTTGGACAGGACTGAGCACACACACATGCACTTTTGAATCTTGCCATCTGTAATATGAAACTGTCAGGCGAGTGTAATCTCCTTGGTTCTATCTCATCACAACAAAGATTTGAAGCAATGGACATTAAAGCTCTCAGTGCGTCACAGCTCTTGGACAGACCATTTCTATAGTTCTTAGATCAGTGTTACAGCTCCGTGTTACAGCTCAATTTTATTTAGAAAATAGCAGGAAAATACATCCTCAAGGCGTGAGGGAATGCCGACCCAAAGACACGAAGAGGAGAGAGAGAGCTCGCGAGCGCACAGGAGAAAGACCTGGCCCTTTGGCTCCTCTTTTTATGTTTTTTCCTCCCCCCACCCCCCTCCCCCAGGCCTGCCCTATGTAAATTGGGCTAGCCAGGAGTGCTGTTTGTTCTACCTGAGGTCCTCACTCTGGTCCTCAGACCTTCCTTTGTTATATTTTTGCAGGCTTTCCTCTTCCTTGTCTTTTAGCCACCGCCATTTTGGACTCCTGTTTCCTAGTCTACCTACCTAACAAAACCACTGAACTTGTTCTCTAATGAGGTAATAACAGGTTTCAGGGTCTCCCTGGAGATGTGACAGGGATCGGGCTCTGATATCAGCCAAACTGTGTCTTAAACCTGAGTCTTTTTCTTACTGACTGGTGTGTCAGGGTTAATTTCTTTATATGGTAGGTGGGGGACAATTCATAGTTGTTTTACCTGTGTAAGGATGCATTTGAATGAAAAGCTTTTGGGAACAGCTATACAGGTCACATGACTTGTTACTGAGGTTTGCATGCCTACTGTTATCCAAAGGAAAGGACACTCAGCAATCATGTTTCTCCTTATTGTCTCTCTCTGGTTGCTGCTAAGTCGCTTCAGTCGTGTCCGACTCTGTGTGACCCCATAGATGGCAGCCCACCAGGCCCCACCATCCCTGGGATTCTCCAAGCAAGAACACTGGAGTGGGTTGCCATTTCCTCCTCCAATGCATGAAAGTGAAAAGTGAAAGTGAAGTCGCTCAGTCATGTCCGACTCTTAGCGACTCCATGGACTACAGCCTACCAGGCTCCTCCGTCCAAGGGATTTTCCAGGCAAGAGTACCGGAGTGGGGTGCCATTGCCTTCTCCCCTCTCTATGGTAGACATTGCTTAATTTAGGCCAATTTGGATTTGGGATTGAGTGACATTTGTGAGTTTATGCTTAACTTTTAAAATAATGGCATTTCACCTATGGCTGATTCATGTTGAGGTTTGGTAGAAACCAAGGCAATACTGTAAAGGAGTTATCCTTCAATTAAAGATAAATAATATAATAATGGCATTTCATTTGAGGAGCTGTGTATTTGTCAGGTTTGTCCTTGTTTATGCCTAAAGAAGTAACAGGTTTTCAGTAGAGAAAATGAGAAATGGTAATAGAGAAGTGAAAGTTCATCTAGAAGAGAGAGAAGACCCTCAGAGTGAAACAGAGATGAGATTATATAGAGATTGTGATTTCCTGGGTTCCATAGCATATCACATTCGTAAACAATTATCCTTCAATTAAAGATAAATAAATTTTAAAAATGACATTTCATTTGAGGAGCTATGTATTTGTCAGGTTTGCCCTTGATTATGCCTAAAGTAGTAACAGTTTTCACTAGAGACAATGAGAAATGGTAATAGAAGGGTGAGGAGATCAGTCCTGGGTGTTCATTGGAGGGACTAATGCTGAAACTGAAACTCCAATATTTTGGCCACCTCATGCGAAGAGTTGATTCATTGGAAAAGACCCTGATGCTAGGAGGGACTGGGGGCAGGAGGAGAGGGGGACGACAGAGGATTAGATGGCTGGATGGCATCACCAACTCGATGGACATGAGTTTGAGTGAACTCCGGGAGTTGGTGATGAACAGGGAGGCATGGCGTGCTGTGATTCATGGGGTCACAAAGAGTCAGACACAACTGAGCAACTGAGCTGAATAGAGGGGTGAAAGTTCATCTAGAAGAGAGAGAAGACCCTCAGAGTGAAACAGAGATGAGATAAAATAGAGATTGTGATTTCCTGGATTCCATAGAATATCTGGGAATACCAGACCACCTGATCTTCCTCTTGAGAAATTTGTATGCAGGTCAGGAAGCAACAGTTAGAACTGGACATGGAACAACAGACTGGTTCCAAATAGGAAAAGGAGTTCGTCAAGGCTGTGTATTGTCACCCTGCTTATTTAACTTATATGCAGAATACATCATGAGAAACTCTGGACTGGAAGAAACACAAGCTGGAATCAAGATTTTTGGGAGAAATATCAATAACCTCAGATATGCAGATGACGCCACCCTTATGGCAGAAAGTGAAGAGGAACTAAAAAGCCTCTTGATGAAAGTGAAAGTAGAGAGTGAAAAAGTTGGCTTAAAGCTCAACATTCAGAAAACGAAGATCATGGCATCCAGTCCCGTCACTTCATGGGAAATTGATGGGGAAAGAGTGTCAGACTTTATTTTTCTGGGCTCCAAAATCACTGCAGATGGTGACTGCAGCCATGAAATTAAAAGATGCTTACTCCTTGGAAGGAAAGTTATGACCAACCTAGATAGCATATTCAAAAGCAGAGACATTACTTTGCCAACAAAGGTTCGTCTAGTCACGGCTATGGTTTTTCCTGTGGTCATGTATGGATGTGAGAGTTGGACTGTGAAGAAGGCTGAGTGCCGAAGAATTGATGCTTTTGAACTGTGGTGTTGGAGAAGACTCTTGAGAGTCCCTTGGACTGCAAGGAGATCCAACCAGTCCATTCTGAAGGAGATCAGCCCTGGTATTTCTTTGGAAGCAATGATGCTAAAGCTGAAACTCCAGTCCTTTGGCCACCTCATACGAAGAGTTGACTCATTGGAAAAGACTCTGATGCTGGGAGGGATTGGGGACAAGAGGAGAAGGGGACGACAGAGGATGAGATGTCTGGATGGCATCACTGACTCGATGGACCTGAGTCTCAGTGAACTCAGGGAGTTGGTGATGGACAGGGAGGCCTGGTGTGCTGCAATTCATGGGGTCACAAAGAGATGGACACAACTGAGCGACTGAACTGACCTGATCTGATCTGATAGCATATCAGATTCATTCAAGCTGCTTTTTCTTAATTTACCCTGTATGTGATAGATTTCTTTTGCTAGTAATTAAAATATTCCTGATTAAGATAACACATAATTTGCCTTTCACTATTAGATCAACTTTGGAATTATAGTGTTCTAATATACTACCACATTATATTAATTGAGAACATTCATAAAGCAAATGTGCCCGTTTTTGAGGAACATACTTTGCATGGTTCTTTTATTTAAAAAATTATTACAGATAGAAGTTTAATCATCATATAACAAATGTAGCCAAGTGAAGTGAAGTCACTCAGTCGTATCCAACTCTTTTTGATCCCATGGACTGTAGCCTACCAGGCTCCTCTGTTCATGGGATTTTCCAGGCAAGAGTACTGGAGTAGGTTGCCATTTCCTTCTCCAGGAGATCTTTCGACCCAGTGATCGAACTCAGGTCTCCCACATTGTAGGCAGATGCTTTTCTGTCTGAGCCACCAGGGAAGTCTCAAATTATGGTATAAAGAAACTTTTTAAAAACAGACAAAAGTAGTTTAAAAATTTTAGACATTATAAACCTATTTCTTAATGCTAATATTGTAAATTTTTTCATAGTACCCTAAAGACTTCTTGTAGATAACATTCTGTGGCCATAGCTCACTTTCACAATTACCCTGAATATAGCTGACTTCTAGTTAGTTCCATAACCAATTAACATTTTGTAGAATTGCCAAGCTCATAACTCTTATCCTTTCATTTAGAGATAAAACACCTTTTATTTATTTCACTGTAACACAGAAATAGCTACATTAAACTCAAGTAGGAGAAATAAAACAGAAAAAATCCAAAAACCACAATTTGAAGTTGGTTAGAAGCTTGTCCAGATGACCTTTAACATAGTGTTGGGGAAATACAGATACTTATCTTGGAATCAGCAAACAAATTATGCTCATGGTAAAATTATAAATTTCTGACTTTACAGGTTTGTTCTATATGTCCATTGAAGTATAAGCTCAAGAATAAGAGGTAAAAAGATTTTAAATATGAAACCTGTTTGTTTAGCTTCTCTCAGCATGGTTTCTCAGTCTGTGAGGTGGTAATAAAATACGAACCTCACAGGTTATCAAAAAAGAGATGAAATAACATATATGAAATTCTTACACTATGTCTAACACAAAACATAACAAATATAGTTACTTCCAGATGGTAACAGAGCTATGGACCAATCTCTACAGTTTTCATTATGCAAGTGTAGTGAAATGGAACATGAAAGACTGTTGTAATTTCAGTCTAATAACCAATATTTATGGAAATGCCAATATTTATGGAAATATATGGCATGTTTTTCTCTCTGAAACATTTTTTTAGGTCATCTTTAACCACTAAATGTGTCAGTAACCTCTTGTCTATTGCAAAATTTAATCTGTATTATCAGTAAAAAAAATAAAGATATTTATCCTTCTTATGCACATAAGAAATTCGTGTATGTGACACTTGAGTGTATAGTCATAAGTGGGGTCATGTGAATGTTGTCACATAAAAGTTTTCTATCCTAACCATTGAGATCCTGGCATTAATCTAGATTGTAGATCTTAAATTTGTGTTCATTGAAAATTCACCAAGTAAAAGATAGTTCAATACAGTTTCCATTTTTAGTATCAGTCTCTATTTTAATTATGGGTAAGATAAATAATAGGAATAAAGCAGCATGAGTCAAAGCATAGTAATTATGTATATTCCTTGTGAAAAACAGAACTGAAAAGTCATAAATAAAGTTGACATCTGCCTAAAAAATTGCTTGAATCTGGCTGGTATAAAATATAGTTAAAACTATTGCTATGAAATCACCCTAACTTTAATATTTTGGTATGTTTTCTTTCTAATGAAGTAGCAACACACCTTGAAAGCATGCTTCATTTATCCTTACCTCTTGGTATAGATGAGACCTCTTTTTCCATTTTTGGAACACTTTGCAGAAGTGTATGCCATATTAGAAATTTATTAGATTTCATCTGAAGACAGGTGGTTATGAATTTTTGTTTCCAAAAAGGAGACCTGAGGGATATTCCATATTAAAGGTGTTATTCCCTTTTGGTAGAAACATGCAAATGACTGTTTTTGCTAAAAAAAAAAATCTATAAAACATTTCCTCTCTTATTGTTTGCCTTGGGAATAACAGCTCCCTATTATTCATAATTGTAAAGGCAAATTGAAATTTGATGTTTATGTTCACGGGAATAAGATACATGGGGACATTTTAAGGATATCAAGCCTTGAAAAATCTACTTTTTATTTGGAATTCATACATATATACAAAACATTAATTGGACCAACATAAAGTCTACCTTACAGAGGAGTCTGATGGGATACAGTCCACAGGGTCACAAAGAGGTGGACACGACTAAAATAACTTAGCACACATAAAGGCTAATTCAAATTTGGCTCTGTTATTCATCCTCTGAGGGACAAAGATTGGGAAGTAAATTTAACCAGCAGAGCAATTGAACCTTCATTGAAATTATGATACAGTTGAAGAATAAAGACATATATGCATAGAGAAACAATTTGTGAAGTAAAACATCTTTAAATAGATAAGCTATTGCCATCATAAGGTAGAAAATGTGTGAAACAGGAATGATCTGTACTTCCAGTTAAAGTGACAATGAATGACAGCAAAAAAAATCAGGACTCTCTATGCAAGGCTGACTGTTTCTGTGATGCCCCAGTCTTTATTGATCTAAACTACAATAACTTTACTGTAGTTAGCCGGTGTTAACACTGATAGACACACCTGTAATACTGAGAGAGAACTTTCGAATCTACTCCAGTCCACAGATGATGCTGGAACTAGGACGTCTTCTCTACCTAGTCAAATTTCACTGGAAAAAAAGAATCACACAAGTGCTGAAATCCATGAGCCATCCAACTGCTTCTGATGAGTTGGTTAACTTCACCCACCTGTATCATCAACATGTAGGCATTCTGTGCCACCACACATTCTCCACAAGAAATGATTGCCTGGAGTTAGGGGCGGGGGGGAAATGAAAGTGTTAGTCTCTCACTTGAATCCGACTCTTTGTGAGTCTGTAGCCAATGGACTGTAGCCCACCAGGCTCCTCTGTTCATGGAATTCCCCAGGCAAGAATACTGGAGTGGGTTTCCATTCCTTTCTCCAGGGATTGTCCCAACCCAGGGATCAAGCCCGGCTCTCTTGCATTGCAGGCAGATTCTTTACTGTCTGAGCCATAGGAGTTGCCAAATGAATAACTGCACCACGATGAGACATTGAACACTGCCAAGGTGAGGGGTAAAAAATGAGGAAAAGTAGTGAAAGGTAGGTGAAGGCTGCAATATATTAGCAATTCCACCTAGGAATTCAGGTGGGCCAGCAGAACTGGCCTTTAATAGAGGGATTGCGACTACTTTCAATCCTTACTTCTCTAACCTCTTTTTCCCCCAGCCTCTAACACACCCTAGGCAAACAGACACATGGCTGTATGTGCTTGGCAACTTGCTACCCATTTCATTGTTCAGTGGGTCTGGAAGGGCACAGAGTGCAACTCTAGCCTGGAAACATTTGGAAAAAATAATACTATTCATAATATATCTTTGTTTCTTCCTCTGAGTGATGGTTGAAGGTGACTTTCCTGACTGCTGTTAGCAATTTTCCAAAATTAAATACCATATTTTTTTGCATGTGATAGGCACAGCTGTGTCTGTTACCAAGGGCAAGCCCACCTGCACACCATTCTGTGTTCATTTAATATACTGAGAACTTTATTGAGAACCCAGCTTCATGGAAAAAAAATCAAATTGTGAGAACCAATTTTGTGGGTGATGAATTCTTGAGTTCCACATTGAGTTGTGAAAAGGGCAAATTCATTTGTTTCCAGTAGAAGTAATATAGGCCTCACCAAAATCTCAGCCATGAAGCAAGTGGGATCTCTGTCTACGTTTGTTAGCTTTGTGTTTATATGTTTATGAAGCTAGTTTTTAATTTTGTATGTTTATTTATGTTTTTATTTGGCTATGCAGAGTCTTAGTTGTAGCATATGGAATAGAGTCCCTTGATCAGGCATCAAACCCAGGTTTCTTCCCTTGTGAGTGTGGAGTCTTAACCACTGGACCACCAGGAAAGCTCCTGAATTAAATTTTTGAAAACTCCGTGGTATTCTAAATCTGATAAACATGAATAGAAAGTGGCAAGACCAAGTTTAGAGACCGATGTGAGAGTTCTGATGCTGGTATTTGATCAGGTGACTCCATTTGTCCAAGTCTCTTTTATTTTGGTGCCAATTGCACTGGCAGAGTAGATTAAGCCCACAGTCATCTAGGACTCTAAAAAAGTTCTGCAATTTGTGGAGTGTGGAAGTAGAGTATGTGATCTTTCCCAATTAAAATAATTTATCGCTCAACTACAATGAGATATCACCTCACAGCAGTCAGAATGGCCATCGTCAAAAAGTCTACAAACAATAAATGCTGGAGAGGGTGTGGAGAAAAGGGAACCTTCTTGCATTTGTGGGAATGTAAATTGATACAGATACAGCCACTATGGAAGACAGTATGGAGATTCCTTAAAACCTAGGAATAAAACCACCATAAGGCCTAACAATCCCACTCCTAGGCATATACCCTAAGGAAACCAAAATTGAAAAAGACACATGTACCCCAATGTTCATTGCAGCACTATTTAAAACAGCTAGAAAATGGAAGCAACATAGATATTCATCGACAGATGATGGATAAAGCAGCTGTGGTACACATATACAATGGAATATTACTCAGCCATAAAAAGGAACATATTTGAGTCAGTTCTAATGAGGTGGATGAACGTAGAGCCTATTAGGCAGAGTGGAGTAAGTCAGAAAGAGAAAGATAAATATCGTATACTAACACATATACATGGAATCTAGAAAGATGGTACCAGTGAATTTATTTGCAGGGCAGCAGTGGAGAAACAGACGTAGAGAACAGACTTCTGGACACAGCAGAGGTGGAAGGAGGAGATGGTGAGATGTATGGAGAGAGTAACATGGAAACTTACATTACCATATGTAAAATAGATAACCAATGGGAATTTGCCATATGACTCAGGAAACTCAAAGAGGGGCTCTGTAACAACCTAGAGGGGTGGGAAGGGGACGGGGATGGGAGTGAGGTTCAAGAGGGAGGGGACATAGGTTTACCCATGACTGTTTAAAAAAGTTTTTAAAAGATCATCTCTCTCCAGGCAACATTAATTTCATATTTAAGGTGACAATGGTCGCTTCTTGTTATTTATGAGGGCCTGCAATTTCCAAAGTGTGTCCAATGAGACACTCGTCTCTCGAGGTGTTCTACAAAAGCAGGTGTTTCCGTGGTAACTACATTTGGCATGCTCCACACTTTCCCTCATCCTGGAGGAGTCACAAATCGCATTAGTGTTTAAAGACTTTCAGAAATCCCACAGAAAAGAAAAAAATTTAACTCTGTTTGACCCTATCTTTCTCAAACTTAGTCTTTCTCAAACTTAGTTGACCTTAAGTGTTGGGTCGTCTTTCCTTTTTTGACATCTTTCCTTTGCCCCTCAGATTTACTCTTCAATCTTCTCCACACAGCTCTGTGGGTTGTAACACTGGGTTTCCTTTCCACTGTCCTGAAGTTGTGCAGCAGGGAAGAGCGCAGTCATTGAAAGTTCTGTTTGTTGTCGTTAGAGAAGAACTAAGAGCTCTTTACTTACTGTCTATGTTCTCCTGTAGAAGTCATGGTGAAAATTTCTTTTCGTTTCTGGCATGCAGGATATTTCGTTAACACAAAGTGTGCCTTTATATTAAGTCTTATCGCTTCCTGGCAGCAACTGGTTCACAACCCTGCTGAATGTGCAATGGTTTCCCAGAAAGACATCCCTCTAAGAGGATGTTGTCTCAAACGTGGCAAAAATTGCTTTTTATACTATATCAGGGATCAAGTGCTTTTAAGGACTGTTTCTTGCTTCCCTGATAATGTTCACAAGAAGAGTAACCTAAATGTTTCATTTTTCCAGGTTCTGAAAAATACCCATTTGTAGTACTCAGAATGAATGTAACAAACAAGTCAGTCCTGAAAACCTCAAGTGTCTGGACATGGAAAGGACTGTAGAGGGAAAGGCGACTCATTTCGGAAGTAGTAGTTACCTATGATCTTACCCCTTTTCATGCTAAGGGCAGGAGAAAGGCATTGAACTGTCCGCCACCCTCACCTTTTACAGTTGGCCTGGTGTGTGAAGAAAGGAATAAGGATAAGGGACAAGGTGCCAGAGAAAAGTCCCAAAGACACCTGCATTCCCTTGGATTGCCATGATAGGAACATCATGGTTTCTCAAGAATCAGGTTTATTCTACAAAGTTTTGTTGTTGTTTACTCACTAAGTCGTGTCTGACTCTTTGAGACACCATGGACTGCACCACACCAGGCTTTGCTGTCCTTCACCATCACCCAGAATTTCTAAAATTCATATTCATGTTATGGCTTAAATCATCTTATCAGTATTCCATAAGGACCATACCCACTGAGAAAAGGAGCCCCGGAAACAAGAGCATGGAGGGTAGATTCTTTGGGGACCAAGAGTGTGTTACAGAGTGCTGCTGGGGACTTGGAGACAGGAGTGCAAAGTTTTCATAATTTGATTGCACCACAAAAATACTCATCACTGAGATTGATTTTTCTCTAAAACTGAATGACAAAAGGTGTCTGCTCTAGGCAGATGAAGGAAGAGGCTGCTCTAGATCCAGAATGTCAGATGCAGATTTACCATGTAGCAAGAGTCATGTGTGCACATAGCTGCATTGAGACTTCTGGTTGGAATTGTCTACCTTATCGAAGATTGAAGTTTGGAGCCTGTTTGTATTAATAACATGGTTTAGTGTGATGTACTGTTGCAGACTGATTGTGAGCCACTAGTCTAGAGTTTTCTAGAAGGGAAAAAAAATGGTCTTTATCTATAAATAACTCAATGTAAGAAATTAATCTCAAAAACAAGTACTAAGGAAAAAAAGAGAGCAACAAACTTTCCTTCCTACGAAACATGTGTTTCTTTTCATATTTAATAAAATTATCTCTTTGGGTACCTAGAAAGTTTTGATTCAGGCTTCTTTATACTCTGTCACAGCAACTGTAATGGTTGCTATATTCGTCTTTTTAATGCAACAACTTTTTAAAATTTTGGGTTAATTTTTTTCTTCCTATTTACCATGTTCAATTTGTCTGCTATCTCTCTATCTGCATATCTATGCATGTATCTGTCTATTACACCAAAATCTTCTTTAGAAGTGTTGCTATCTAAATTTAATAATGTTTGTTAAATACACTTCATTTTTCCTTGACTTGTTCATGTCTTTTATCATAAATATAACTTGGAAACAGAAATTTATAGATAAAAGTTATAAACAGATTTACCATGCATTTTATAAAAGTATATATATATATATATATATATATATATATATATATATATGAAACTGATCTTCTGTATACATATACATCCACATATGGGACTTTTGGTAAATTTCTTTTGGCTTTTTCTTTTTATATGCAAACAAAAAGAGCTGGTGATGATGGCATCTGAATCTGTTGTCTCTATTATAATCTCACAACTCTAAGCTTCCCACACAGTTGGAAACACCATTTATCTACAGAATTCTTCTGCTGGTGTGCTCCCAGGGAAGCAGAGAAAATAAAGAGTTCAGTGCCTTTAATGTTTCTGCTTTTTATGTTCATCATAGTGTCTACATTTAGCAAACACCCCCTCACATTAAAAGTTTCTTTATATTTAACCTTAGGAATTTCCTTTGGTAGGCCTTTCCTAAAAACTTGCCTCAGAATTATACAAATGCCTATTATTCTGAAAGAGATGGGGATACCAGATCACCTGATCTGCCTCTTGAGAAATTAGTATGCAGGTCAGGAAGCAACAGTTAGAACTGGACATGGAACAACAGACTGGTTCCAAATAGGAAAAGGAGTATGTCAAGGCTGTATATTGTCACCCTGCTTATTTAACTTATCTGCAGAGTACATCATGAGAAACACTGGACTGGAAGAAACACAAGATGGAATCAAGATTGCTGGGAGAAATATTAATAACCTCAGATATGCAGATGACACCACCCTTATGGCAGAAAGTGAAGAGGAACTAAAGAGCCTCTTGATGAAAGTGAAAGTGGAGAGTGAAAAAGTTGGCTTGAAGCTCAACATTCAGAAAACAAAGATCATGGCATCTGATCCCATCACTTCATGGGAAATAGATGGGGAAACAGTGAAAACAGTGTCAGACTTTATTTTGGGGGGCTCCAAAATCACTGCAGATGGTGGTTGCAGCCATGAAATTAAAAGACGCTTACTCCTTGGAAGGAAAGTTATGACCAACCTAGATAGCATATTCAAAAGCAGAGACATTACTTTGCCAACAAAGGTCCATCTAGTCAAGGCTATGGTTTTTCCTGTGGTCATGTATGGATGTGAGAATTGGACTGTTGAAGAAGGCTGAGCATGAAAGAATTGATGCTTTTGAACTGTGGTGTTGGAGAAGACTCTTGAGAGTCCCTTGGACTGCAAGGAGATCCAACCAGTCCATTCTGAAGGAGATCAGCCCTGGGATTTCTTTGGAAGAATGATGCTAAAGCTGAAACTCCAGTACTTTGGCCACCTCATGCGAAGAGTTGGCTCACTGGAAAAGACTCTAATGCTGAGAGGGATTGGGGGCAGGAGGAGAAGGGGACGACAGAGGATGAGATGGCTGGATGGCATCACTGGCTCTATGGACGTGAGTCTGGGTGAACTCCGGGAGTTGGTGATGGACAGGGAGGCCTGGCGTGCTGCGATTCATGGGGTCGCAAAGAGTCAGACACGACTGAGCGACTGAACTGAACTGAACCATTTATTCCTGTTTTTCTTTCCTTTTCTTTTTCTTTTTTTTTCTTAATTTTCAACTGAAAGTATATGCTTCCGGTAAACTGCACAGTTGCAATTGGCATATATTACAGAGGGCAGAAATAAATTTTGATACAATTCATATATTGTTCTTGTATGTGCCGAAGTGACAGCCTTTCAGAAATCATGTGCCCAAAATTCTCCAGAGAATCTCATATCTATTATTGATTTCATGCTTTGTGAAACTTAGTGTTTCCTATCTCTCATTTTTAGGTGGATATTTTTAGTCCGCCAGTATTATCCATGCCCTTTGGATCAACCAGGAGTTCATCTAAGACTTCTCCTGGGTAAATGACATGCTCATATGTGACTATATAATTGAATTTTGACTTATGCAAAAAGAAAGAAGTTGTAAAGTAGATAAGAGAAAAAGTACTGTAAATAGATATTTAAAAGAAGGGAACAGATGGCCTCTTTGTGAATATGTTCAGATACAGCCAAAATATGGCAAACAGATGGTTTACACGTATGGGTAGGTTGGTGATGGAGCCTAGAGTTTGTGGGGTAGAAGGGACAGAGCTCTGACATTTCCTAAAACACTGAAATTTGTATCATCAGAGGAAAGCATTACAGACTACATGAACACAGAGACAACCTATTAAAAATGCAGCCCATGCCATTTTATCTTCCTGGAAACCTCCATTTGCATTTCATCATTCCATCAATAAGTAAGTAACTTAAACTAAACTGTTGAGGAAGAAAATTTTAAATGTGAGGATGGTAGTGCAGATGAAATACAAATACCTCAACTTGTTCACCCCTATTTAGTGCTGACTTATTAGATTTACTTCTTTTCACTATTGGCTTATCCTTGTTTATTTTGCAAGTCAAATCTTAAGAACATTCAAAATACACCAGCTTATTTCCCATACATATGTTGCTAGTTATTTCTACTTAGAAGGGACTATAGATATACACATACACTGTGTATGTATGTGTGTGTGTGTGTGTGTGTGTGTGTGTGTATATATATATATATATATATTAGAACAAAGGGTCAGTGATCTCTCTCCTATCTTAGGCAGCACTTTCTGTGTTAGATAATTCTGCAAACAGACAAACATATTTCTTTTTAAAAAAAAATTATACAAGCAATACTTAAATGCAACAGCTTAAACAATGCAGAATTATATAGATTGAAAAGTGTCCCCCTACATCATTGTTGTTACTCAGTCGCTCAGTCATGTCTGATTCTTTGTGACCCCATAGGCTGCAGCAGGCCAGGCTTCCCTGTCCTTCACCATCTCCCAGAGCTTTCTGAAACTCTTGTCCATTGAGTCAGTGATGCCATCCAACCATCTCATCCTCTGTCGTCCCATTCTCTTCCTGCCTTTAATCTTTCCCAATATCAGGGTCTTTTCCAATGAGTCAGCTCCTTCCTATTGAAAATCTGTATTCTAATCTTTTATGGTAACCACCATTATTATTACAGTACATATTTTATTCTGTCATTTTCTATTAAGTTATATATATGTATATGCCTCCAAATTCACATATATGAATTTTATTAAATTCTTATATGAATTTTATTAAATCCTAAATTCAATCATTTCCATTCATGGGATGTTTTTATTATAAACAAATCTTAGAATCATACATAAAAATCAAACTCATTTTCAGAAAGTTTGCATATTTCATAAAATGAAAGAATTACAGTCTTTGTGGAATATCTGACATAAATCTATTTAGGAAAATTTATTACCAAGCACACTTCCTTGAGCAAACATGAACAGAAGAATTTATGATCACATGTGGAAAATGAAAGCAGAATTTCTGGATAAATACCAAAACTATAACTCTTAACTTCTTTCCATGGCTAGATTGGCCTTTTTCATTTCAGTTTCTCTCCTCTGTATGTATTCTGAGGTTTTTGTGTAATGTGAAAAAATGATAATCAGAAATAGAAAGCGGTCACATGGAAAAAGACTTGCAGTTGACAGAGTCCTACCTAATGAGCAACTGTGGTTGTACTTGTGTCTTCTTTTGAAATGCTTACTCATCTACAAGGAATTTGAATCATATGGGACACATTTTAAAAAGTTATATTTTTCCCCTAAGAACTAATCTATGTATTCATGCATGTAATTTGCCCAACTGAGGTAAAAAGATTGATACTCAATAGATTGATACTGTTCTGTGCCCCCCCACCCACCCACAACTTGAGTATATATTCCCCTGGGAACTTGCTACATTAATTGGACATAGTGATTAAAATCACCAGATTTTATTTCATGTTTACTTTACTTGACCTTTGGAGGCACAGCTTTCCTTTTACTGTCCATCCTTCTGGCTTCTTCCTAGCTACTGTCCCATATTTTTTTTTCTATTAATCTCCATATTATCCATGGTCTTTATGGTGCCAGTCCTCTGTTATTAATTTCTCTGGGTTCTAAAAAAGAGCAGATTTATCTTTGGTTTCATTTAGATATGCTTTGTCCCTAAGTAACACAACTCTTGAAAAGATAGATTTGGTTGATTTATTTGAAAATGAAATCATAATTCTTTGCAGTAAACATGCCTGATTCTCATTCTTATTGCTCCTTTATTTCAGAAGATTCTAATTGGATTCTAAAACAAATCTTAGATGTGATGGATATTTTAGAGAGAGTCTGTTTTGGATCAAGCACAGTGCCAAAAACTTTCACAATGCATTGTTTTGCTAGTAAAACTTAGTAAATGTATGAAGGTGAAACTGTTAAATGATAGCTATGTTTTATATCAGAAGGAGAAGAAACAGCTTGTGTATTAAGTCTAAATCTATATAAAAAATAATACCAATATTTTATATATACATACTGGTTTCCAATTTTAAAATACTTCTATATATTAGCTCAAGTAATAGGAACGACAATACGGTGGAATGTTAATATTTTAATTTTTAAAAAAGACAAAAGTAGTACTCTTCAGATGCTCTTGGACTTGCCATTGTCCCATAGCTACCTCCCCTAGCATTCTGCTGTTTTTCTCCTAACAGACTACGAACCATTTCATAGTTTTAAATGCCTTAGTCCCAGAGTGTCAGTAATCAACAGAAGCAGCAACTGTTCCCTACTTATTGATGTGTATAAGTTCCTATCATTTTTAATGAATCAGTTTTACAACTTTTTCAAACTTCTTTGTAGTTTTCTTCAGTAAATCATGAAAGGAAGCATATGTGGCTTTTTTGCCCAAATAGTTGTGCATTCATCAAGTTGACTTATTTTCAGTGGATACTGTGTTTACACATTCAATGTCTTTGTTAAATGAATGAATATAGGACTTCTATAGTGCTTGAATCATTTTGTTGATTTCTAACTGACCTGTCTATGTGTTATCATATTTGTTAAATATTCATTTGAATATAGATACATATTTCCTGAATAAACACTTCGATTTAAAACTGTGTGCACTGGAGGAAAAAATGAATGTGCTTTAATATTCATTCATTAAAATGTGCCTGAAAAATCCACCCCAGTATTCCCAAGGACAAAGGAGCCTGGTGGGCTACAGTTCATGGGGTTGCAAAGAGTCAGACATGACTGTGCGACTGAACATACTGATACAGTTCATGCCTGTATAAAGTCTAACAGCTACATTACATACTTTTGCATTCTACTGAGGAACTATAGTTCGATTCAAAATTTTACCATTATTGAACTTCATAGTTTGTTTTTTTTTTTTAACAGCAGGGGCTCCTCAAAGTTTTGCATTTTCATTAAAGGGTGCTATGTGCAGTTTCTTCTTTCTTTGCTTGTTTGTAGCTCCTCATATGAACAGTTCTTATCTGTTTAACCTCTACAAACTTGGGTGTGACTGAAGTATTTATAAATTAACAAAAGTGGTACTATCATACAAGCTTTTAGGGAAGAATACATTTTCTATCCTTAGTACTTGTTTCATTTCCTCTTGTTTGTGGTCTTTAAAAAATGCTCTCAAAAAAATAAACACTTGGTCAATATATTTAAAAACACTATACATTTTGTTGGAATACTGCTTCTGAATGGTGCTAGGGGCAGTTTTAGAGAGCTGGGACTTCTATTCAGTCGGAATAGTTGTCCTCCATTTCCTTAATTGTGGTTCCCACACCAATAGAATGTCCTGCTTCTTTTGATACATTTATTAACCACAAGTTGAATCATTCTGTTTCTTAAATCTCTCGGTTTCTTTTGCATGAATAAACTACAATTAAGTCAATTTTAAATTTGCTGTCCTAACATACATGCTGTATAACAGAGTAGATTTTCCCTGTCACATGAAGTATCCCTTTTGCAAGTATCATTGGTATTTTTCTTGGGAATTCCTTACTTTACCACAGACTTTATTATTTCATATTCTATTTTTGGTGGTCATTTTTTCTTCTTTTATATTTTAATTATGATTTTTTTAAAAAAAGAATTTCTCCAGATTAAATATCTTTGATAGATTTCTTTAATGTCTCCTTTTTTTGTATGTGTTCATTGTTTTATTTAGATATAACATTTCTCACCCTTACTTTGCCAATAAGTTTTTAAATTTATCACTGATGCTTAATATTTTTCTTCATTATATAATTATTTTTCTTGGGTTTTCTTAGGAAGTGGCAAAGTATACTCATTTATATGAATATTCCATGTCTTTTGATTTCACTAACATATATGCTTATTAATAATTTTCTTTTCCTATATCACTGGCAGTCGAATAAAACCAGACATCTGTTTCTTTGCACTATCAGCATATTTAGGCATTGGCAGAACAGTTTGATTGAAATTTTTCTAAATATGATCACAGTACTTTATAGATTTTCATCTTTTTTTATAACAACATAAATATGGACTACATTTGCCCTTTAATCAAGTGTTTGTGATTCAGGAAGTCTTACCAAGATCACACAGTTCTGAGGAAAGATTGCATTTCTCAGGCTATTATAGAAAAAAGGAAGTTAAACTATTGGGAGGAAGAAAAAATGTCTTCCATACCCAATGTCTTGTACATTCTTCATGGTTTCCAGGATTTTATTAATCTTTAAAATGGGGATATTACTTTTCCTACCAAGCTGCAAGAGAGGGTTGTTAGGAGAATCAGATGAAATAATATGTTAAACATTTTACTTCATGGCTTATCTACTCAATTAAGTTCAGCTCAGTCACTTAGTCATGTCCGACTCTGTGACCCCATAGATTGCAGCACATCAGGCTTCCCTGTTCATCACCAACTCCTGGAACTTGCTCAAGCTCATGTCCATCAAGTCAGTGACATCATCCAACCATCTCATCCTCTGTTGTTCCCTTCTCCTCCCAATTTCAATCTTTCCCACCATTAGGGTCTTTTCCAATGAATCAGTTCTTCACATCAGGTGGCCAAAGTATTGGAGCTTCAGCATCACTCTTTCCAATGAATATTCAGGACTGATTTCCTTTAGGATTGACTGGTTGGATCTCCCTACAGTCCAAGGGACTCTCAAGAGTCTTCTCCAGTACCACAGTTCAAAAGCATCAATTCTTTGGTACTCAGCTTTCCTTATAGTCCAACTGTCACATCCATACATGACTACTGGAAAAACCATAGCTTTGACTTAGACGGACCTTTGTTGGCAAAGTACTGTCTCTGCTTTTTAATATACTGTCTAAGATGGTCATAGCTTTTCTTCTAAGGAGCAAGTGTCTTTTAATTTCATGGCTGCAGTCACCATCTTCAGTGAGTTTGGGGCCCCCAAAAATAAAGTCTTTCACTGTTTCCACTGTTTCCCCATCTACTTGCCATGAAGTGATAGGACTGGATGTTTGCCCCCAACCCTTCACCAGGCCACTGCCAATCCATGCCTCTGCTGGAGACTCTTGGACACTCACTGCCAACTCTGAGTCAGTCTCTTGTGGTCAATGCCCCATTTTCCTGGGTTCTGGTGTGCAAAAGGTTTTGTTTGTGCCCTTCAAGAGTCTGTTTCCCCAGTCCTGTGTAAGTTCTGGTGGCTCTATGGTAGGGTTAATGGCAATCTCCTCCAAGAGGGCTTATGCCATACCGAGGTAAACTGCATGATTTGTTGCTGTTAGTCATTAAGATGTGCCTGACTCTTTGAGACCCCCCATGGACTATAGCCCACTAGGGTCCTCTGTTCATTGGATTCCCTAGGCAAGAATACTGGAGTGGGTTGCCATTTCCTTCTCCAGGGGATCTTCCCAACCAAGGGATGAAACCTGCATCTCCTGCATTATAGGCAGATTCTTTACCACTGAGCCATAGGGGAAGCAGTAATATGATTATTTTTTGTATGTAATACATATTATGTGATAGAATTTCATAGAACTATATCATATATGTGCATGTATGTATATATAATCATTATCTTACAATGAAAAAACAAAAATGCAACAGTGGTGGCTATAGGTTTTGAGATTTGATTTGTTATATTGGTGGTCTTTAATGATTTCTCCAGCCCATGATGAAGTACACAGTGAGTAGAAAAACAAATGTCATCCATTCTTTTGACAGAGTACCCAGGCTTCTGTAAATCTGGGGAAACTCTTCAATCATTACTGGTTTTCTAATTCCCCTTCAGCTATTGTCATATAAGATTTCTTCCAAAGAATTGTTCACATTAGTTTCTAAAAGTTAAAATGGCTTTGGATTTTGTCTTGTTTTCAGTGTGAACTACTCTATGGATCAGAGGTTAATTACCAGCAGTTTTCCTAAAAACACTCTGAAAATAATTTTGAGAAAAATACTCCACTTAATACAACAGATCTTTGTTTTTTTGTTTTTTTTTTTTTTTGTCATACAAAGTGATCACTTTGAATCATATTTCTCACCACTCAATTAGCCGGATATTTTTATATGGTCTATAAATAACTCAATTTTAATATGGCCCAAAAAAAAACTCTAAATTTTTTTCTCCCTCCAAATTGTTCTCCCCATTATTTTTAAGTTATGCATATTTACTATCTATTCACGATTTATAGTTTAAAATCTTAGAATTATCATTGACTGCTTTCTTTATTCATTCTCATTTTGATTCTACTTTCTAATGCTTCTCAAATCAGATCTCTCCCTTTCCTGCCCTTTGTCACTGCTTTATTTTAGGTAAACTACATCCACTGGATCATGGAAAAAGCAAGAGAGTTCCAGAAAAACATCTATTTCTGCTTTATTGACTATGCCAAAGCCTTTGACTATGTGGATCACAATAAACTGTGGAACATTCTGAAAGAGATGGGAATATCAGGCCACCTGACCTGCCTCTTGAGAAACCTATATGCAGGTCAGGAAGCAACAGTTGGAACTGGACATGGAACAACAGACTGGTTCCAAATAGAAAAAGGAGTACGTCAAGGCTGTATATGTCACCCTGCTTATTTAATTTATATGCAGAGTACATCATGAGAAACGCTGGGCTGGAAGAAACACAAGCTAGAATCAAGATTGCTGGGAGAAATATCAATAACTTCAGATATGCAGATGACACCACCCTTATGGCAGAAAGTGAAGAGGAACAAAAAGCCTCTTGATGAAAGTGAAGGAGTAGAGTGAAAAAAGTCGGCTTAAAGCTCAACATTCAGAAAACGAAGATCATGGCATCTGATCCCATCACTTCATGGGAAATAGGTGGGGAAACAGTGGAAATAGTGTCAGACTTTATTTTTGGGGGGCTCCAAAATCATTGCAGATGGTGACTGCAGCCATGAAATTCAAATACGCTTACTCCTTGGAAGGAAAGTTATGACCAACCTAGGCAGCACTTTCTTTGGTAAGACTCTGCCTCTATGCCCTGAGTTGGGAATTCTCCTCTTAGGGGCTGCTTGAGGGGTGCTTCTTTTGAGTTGGAAATTAACCAGCTTGGGTTCCGCAGGACCCACGGTCACACTCACGGTCTCTGGGTCGAACCCAGGTGCTGTGGCAGTGACCGTGTAGGTACCTGGAAGCAGCAGCCAGAAGTAATCGCCATGGGCACCCGAAGTGACATCATGATTAATCGCACCGACAGAAATGACAGCATCCGCAAGATTATTGTAATTCTCATCCCTCACCATTCCCTTGATGCCCTGGTGGACCTGTTCCAAGAATTGGTCCACGGTCATGTATGGATGGACCGTGGAGAAATCTGAGCACCGAAGAATTGATGCTTTTGAACTGTGGTGTTGGAGAAGACTCTTGAGAGTCCCTTGGACTGCAAAGAGATCCAACCAGTCCATTCTAAAGGAGATCAGTCCTGGGTGTTCTTTGGAAGGAATGATGCTGAAGCTGAAACTCCAGTACTTTGGCCAACTCATGCGAAGAGTTGACTCATTGGAAAAGATGCTGGGAGGGATTGGGGGCAGGTGAAGAAGGGGACGACAGAGGATGAGATGGCTGGATGGCATCACTGACTCGATGGACGTGAGTTTGAGTGAACTCTGGGAGTTGGTAATGGACAGGGAGGCCTGGCGTGCTGCAATTGATGGGGTCGCAAAGAGTCGGACACAACTGAGCAACTGAACTGAACTGAAATGTCTCACACTGGACATCATCTGAACATCCAACTTGTCTCCCCATCCCCTATTCTCAGTTTTCCCTTAGCCATCCATCCCTGGAAATTTCATTCTATGCTCTAGATAGTTCCCCAAATTACTTAGCCATTATATGTTGACATCATTTTCGTATGTTTAAAGGTTTCCAACACACAATCGTTAGCCATTAGGGAAATGCAAATTAAACTACAGTAACATCAGTTCAGTTCAGTCATTCAGTCGTGTCCTACTCTTTGTGACCCCATGGACTGCAGTGTGCCAGGCTTCCCTCTTTCATTGCCAACTCCCACAGCTTGTTTAAACATGTCCATCAAGTCAGTGATGCATCCAACCATCTTAACCTTGGTCATCCCTTTCTCTTCCTGCCTTTAATCTTTCCCAGCATCAGGGTCTTTTCCAATGAGTCAGTTCTTTGCATCAGGTGGCCAAAGTATTAGAGATTCAGCATCAGTCCTTCTAGTGAATATTCAGGGTTGATTTCCTTTATGATTGACTGGTTGGATCTCCTTGCAGTCCAAGGGACTCTCAAGAGTCTTCTCCAACATCACAGTTCAAAATCATCAGTTTTTCAGCATTCAGCTTTCTTGATAGTCCTACTCTTACATCCATACATGACTACTGGTAAAACCATAGCTTTGACTAAATGGACCTTTGTCAGTAATGTCTCTGCTTTTTAATATGCTGTCTAGGTTGGTCATAGCTTTTCTTCCAAAGAGGAAGTGTCTTTTAATTTCATGGCTGCAGTCACCATCTGCAAAGATTTTTGAGACCAATAAAATAAGGTCTGTCACTGTTTACATTTTTTCTCCAGATATTTGCAACGAAGTGATGGGACCAGATGCCATAATCTTAGTTTTTTGAATGTTGAGTTTTAAGCCAGATTTTTCACTTTCCTCTTTCACCTTCATCAAGAGGCTCTTTAGTTCTAATTCGCTTTCTGCCATAAGAGTGGTGACATCTACATATCTGAGGTTATTGATATTTCTCCCAGCATTCTTGATTCCAGCTTTTACTTCATCCAGCCCGGCATTTCACATGATGTACTCTGCATGTAAGTTAAATAATGAAGGTGACAATATACAGGTTAGATGTACTCCTTTCCCAATTTGGAAACAGGCTGTTGTTCCATGTCCCATTCTAACTGCTGCTTCTTGACCTGCACACAGATTTCTCAGGAGGCAGGTCAGGTGGTCTGGTATTCCCATCTCTTGAAGAATTTTCCAGTTTATTGTGATCCACATAGTCAAAGGTTTAGCGTAGTCAATGAAGCAAAAGTAGATGATTTTCTGGAGTTGTGTTGCTTCTTCGATGATCCAGTGGATGTTGGCAACTTGATCTCTGGTTCCCCTGCCTTTTCCAAATCCATCTTGAATATTAGGAAGTTCTTGGTTCACATATTGTTGAAGCCTAGCTTGGAGAATATTGAGCATGACTTTGCTAGCATGTGAGATGAGTGCAGTTGTGCAGTAGTTTGAGCATTCTTTGGCATTGCCTTTCTTTGGGATTGGGATGAAAACTGACCTTTTCAGTCCTGTGGCCACTGCTGAGTTTTCCAAATTTGCTGGCATACTGCGTGCAGCATTTTCACAGCATCATCTTTTAGGATTTGAAATAGTTCAGCTTGAATTCCATCACCTCCACTAGTTTTATTCGTAGGGATGCTTCCCAGGCCCATTTGACTTCACACTCCAGGATGTCTGGCTCTAGGTGAATGATCACACCATCGTGGTTATCTGGGTTGTGAAGATCTTTTTTGTATCTTTCTTCTGCATGTTCTTGCCAGCTCATCTTAATCTATTCTGCTTCTGTTAAGTCCATAATGTTTCTGTCCTTTATTGTGCCCATCTGTGCATGAAATGTTCCCTTGGTGTCTCTAATTTTCTGGAAGAGCTCTTGCCTCTTCCAATCTATTGTTTTCCTCTATTTCTTTGTGTTGATCACTGAGGAAGACTTTCTCATCTCTCCTTGCTATTCTTTGGAACTCTGCATTCAGATGGGTATATCTTTTGTTTTTTCCTTTGCCTTTCACTGCTACTCTTTTCTCAGCTATTTGTAAGACCTCATCATTCAACCATTTTACCTCTTTGCATTTCTTTTTCTTGGGGATGATTTTGATCACCGCCTCCTGTACAATGTTACGAACCTCTGGCCATACTTCTTCAGATATTCTATCAGACATGATCCTTTGAATCTCTTTGTCACTTCCACTGTACAGTCTTAAGGGGTTTGATTTAGGTCATACCTGAATGATCTAGTGGTTTTCCCTACTTTCTCCAATTTAAGTCTGAATTTTGCAATAAGGAGTTCATGATCTGAGCCACAGTCAGCTCCCAGTCTTGTTTTTGCTGACTGTATAGAGCTTCTCCATCTTTGGCTGCAGAGAATATAATCAGTCTGATTTTGATATTGACCATCTGGTGATGTCCATATGTAAAGTCTTCTCTTGTGTTGTTGGAAGAGGGTGTTTGCTATAACCAGTGCGTTCTTTTGGCAAAACTCTGTTAGCCTTTGCCCTGCTTCATTTTGTACTCCAAGGCCAAACTGGATTACTCCAGGTATCTCTTGACTTCCTACTTTTGTCATCCAGTCCCCTATGATGAAAATGAGATCTCTTTTCTGGTATTAATTCTAGAACATCTTGTAGGTCTTCATAGAACCATTCAGCTTCTTTGGCATTGGTGGTTGGGGCATAGACTTGGATTACTATGATACTGAACTGTTTGCCTTGGAAATGAACAGAGATTATTATGTCATTTTTGAGATTGCACCCAAGCACTGCATTTTGGGCTCTTTTGTTGACTATGAGGGCTAGTCTATTTCTCTAAGATATTCTTTCACTCAGTAGCAGATAAAATGGTCATCTGAATTAAATTTGCCCATTCCGGTGAATTTTAGTTCACCGATTGCTAAAAATGTTGTTCCCTCTGGCCATCTCCTATTTGACCACTTCCAATTTACCTTGATTCATGGGCCTAATATTCCAGGTTCCTATGCATTATTGTTCTTTACAACATTGGACTTTACTTCCATCACCTGTCACAACCACAACTGAGCATTGTTTTCATTTTGGCTCAGCGTCTTCATTCTTTCTGGAGCTATATTTCCACTCTTCTCCAATAGCATAATGGGCACCTACCAACCTGGGGAGTTCATCGTTCAGTGTCCTATCTTTTTGCCTTTTCATACTGTTCATGGGGTTCTCAAGGCAAGAATACTGAAGTGGTTTGCCATTCCCTTCTCCAGTGGACCACGTTTTGTCAGAACTCTCCACAATGACCTATCCTTCTTGGATGGCCCTACATGGCATGCCTCATATTTTCATTGAGTTAGACAAGACTGTGATCCAAGTGATCACAGTTTTCTGTAATTGTGGTTTACATTCTGTCTGCCCTCTGATGGATAAGGATAAGAGGCTTCTGGAAGCTTCCTGATGAGAGGGACCAGCTGTGGGGGAATCTGGGTCTTGCTCTGATAGGCAGGGCCATGTTCGGTAAATCTTTAACTTTCTTTTGATGGGTAGGGGTGTGTTCCCTCTCTGTATTTTGGCCTGAGGCCAAACTATGGTAGGGGTAATGGTGACCTCATTCAAAAGGACTTATGCCAGGACTGTTGTATTCAATGCCCCTGACCCCACGGGATGTCACTGTCGACCCACGCATCTGCCGGAGGCATCTGGACACTCACAGGCAAGTCTGGCTCAGTCTCTTGTGGGGTCACTGCTCCTTTCTCCTGGGTCCTGGTGAGCACAAGGTTTTGTATGAGCCCTCTGAGCATCTCTGGCGATGATGGGTTTTGATTCTAAACGTGATTTCGCCCCTCCTACTGTCTTGTTGGGGCTTCTCCTTTGCCCTTGGATGTGGCGTATCTTTTTTTTGGTGGGATCCAGCGTTGTCCTGTCGATGGTTCAGTGGTTACTTGCAATTTTGGAGTTCTCACATGAGAAGATGAGTGCACAGCCTTCCACTCTGCCATCTTGTGGATAACATACAATAACATACTACTCCACATTTATTAGAATAGAACATATTGACAATAGCAAGTGCTGGCAAGGATGAAGGACAGTGGGATCTTCTCTACCTTGCTAATGAGAATATAAATCAGTGTCTCCATTCTGAAAAAATAGTAGTCTCTTGTAAAGTTAACTATATACATACCATATGAGGCAGCAATCACATTCTTGGGTATTTATCTCAAAGAAATTAAAAGTTATGTTCATGTGTAAATATAAAACCTGTACACAGATATTCGTAGCTGCTTGAAACTAGCACAGTCCAATTTTCCTTTAATAATTAAATGGATAAATACCTCATGGTACATCAGTACAATAGAATACTTGTTAGCAATAAAAAAGGAACTATGGAGACACACAGCTTGGATATACCTCAAGGCCGTATGATAAGTGGATAAAAGGCCAATCACAGAAGATTGCCTACTATATGATTCCATTTATAGAAAAGTCTGAAAGTGACAAATTGTGATGATGGAGGAGGACAAATCAGTGATCCTTAAGGGTTATGATGGAGAGTGTGACTTTTAAGGAATAACATGAGGGAGTTTCTTTATGGTGATGGAACAGTTTTGTATCCTGATTACAGGGACAGTTGTCTGTATATCTGATGGCATTCTGTAGCACTGTACACTGAGAGATGAAATAGGGCTGATAAAAGCTGATGACATCTGTGTCAGGTGTGTAGTCCAGCTACCAGTATTGTGCCAGTGTTAATTTTCTGGTTGGGGCCGTGTTATTTGGTTACAGAGGTATATGAGACTCTTCATACTGAGATTGTGTTCTGCTCATTTATTTTTTAAAAGCTGCACTATTTTAAAACTTGTTCAACTTAGGCTCTTTTGAAGGAAACTATTGTTAAAAAGAAAAGGCTTCTGCTTAATCCTCAAAGCCCAGAGAGATAAAACTCAGACTCTTAACGAGGCATACAGTGCAAATCCAAATTATTTTTAAACTCCGTAAACATCACTCCTCTTTATTCTCGCAAGTCATTTCTATCTTGACCATCCTGAAACTCTCACAGGTTTATGTGGGACTCCTTCTTCCACCCTTTTAGTGGCAAATTCCTTATCATATTTCCCTTCACTGACATCTCCTCTTGCTTGTGGTCTTTCTCAAACTTCAGTTGCTGCTCCTCCTCTGTGCTTCTGTCACATACTGTCACATTTCTACTGAGAACTGAGCACATTTGCTGGGATTTTTGTTTCCTTCTTTGTTTATTCATGGGTTTTCTCCACTAGACTACAAACTCAAGGAAAGGTGTAGCACCTTGCTATTCTTTGAATCCGACAAGCTCTGCATCAGTCCATTGAATTCATAAACACAATATGTAACTGAGTTGATCATTTAGCCTCAAATAAATTAATGTTTCCTGTTTAGTTAACAAACCTTCACCCTTAGACTTTGTTAATAGAAATGTTTTTATTTTCTCCCACCCACAATGCAAGTCTACTTTTCATTGTTGTTTCTGACCTTCCTCTTCTGGCTCAATTGGCAAAACTTCAGTGTGTTTCAGATACATTTTTAAAAGCAACCTTTGTGGGTCTAATAAACATTAATACCATCTGTGCTTTTCTATAGCCCAGGGAAATTCTATCTAGAGTTACAGAACAGTTTTGAATAGAGTTAGAAATAACTACAGTTCCCTTGGAATCCATAACATTTTATTTGCCAGACATTATGTCCATAGCATCTAATGCCTGCTTTTATGAGCTACCATAGCCACAATTTAAAAAACATTTGTTTTATATGTAATCTCTTAGGTCAAGCTCTCAGGAAGTCATTTTAGATTATGTCATTTTGATATGATCAAATCACTTTTCAGAAATGACAGTGGTGATAACATGAAAGACAGTAGGACTCTGCTATAAAAAATAAAAGCAGAAACAATAAATTTTACCTGAAACAAATTCTGTGTTAAGTGGGACAGCACAATTAAGAATATTATGGTGATAGTTATAAATGCCAAACTTTTATTCAACCTAATTCCCAAACATTTTCTCATATTCCTTCTGTCATCAAACAGCCAAGGTCTCTCCCTCCCTCTTTCTGACTGTAACTGTAGACAGTATAGCATGAGAGCACAAGAGTTTTAATCAAGACAGTATGATGGAGATTATCCAAATACTTTACAACTGCATTTCTTACCCTACATTATGAGGCTCAACATAAAGGCTTTGGCTGTATCTTTCCTTTGCTCCTTACAGTCCAGACTCATTGGCCTTCCTTTTGTTCTACCATCACTTGGAGCTTGGACTGGCTTTGGGACTTGACCCTAGCTGTTTTCTCTACTTGGAATTAACCTCCTGTAGCTCACAACACATTGTCTTTTCTTCTGGTTAGTCAAAGCAATGTAACATTGTAAAGCAATTACCCTCCAATTAGAAAATTTGAAATAAAAATAAAGAGGGAAAAAATACAATGTTTTCAGAGCATTAAAAAAGAAAAAAACAAAAAGCTTTAAATGTCACTTTCTGAGAGAGGGCTATTGAGTCTGAAGTAGCTTCATCACATTATGCTGGGCTTTCCCAAGACAGTTCACTAGGACTGATGATACACATCTCTTTCCAACTTGATACTCAAGACTGTTACCTTGTAGCTTGAAATCATGTTTGGGATAATTTACCCCACCAAAAACAGCGAATACTACAACTGAGGGCTTTGTCTGATTTTTGTGTTTTGAGAGCTGGTTACTAAACATTTACCAACATACCTCACCTCCACCACCAATCAGTATATAACTCTTTTAATTCATTTATTCTTAAATAATCATTTGTCTGTTTTAAAAAAATCTCTATTTGTGCGTGTGTCTTTGCTTCTGGTAGAAAATAAGCATTTTGAGAACCAGTTTAGCACTCTCTCCCCAGTGCCCAGAACAGTGAACTCCACAGGACAGGTATAAAGCAAGTATTTGTTGAATGAGTGAATCATTAGGCTAGATGTGTTACTTTTAAAAGGTGAATTTATTAACCCTAACACCGATCAGTTGATATTTTTCCTACAAAACTTATATTACTATGTGAATGATTTCCTCAAATAATGCTACATTTAAGATATGCTGTGTTACTATAGTTTCTTTCAAGCAAAGTCGAATGCTGGCTAAATCTGGGGAGGGCTAGTTAGACCTGGTTTATGCTCAATATGCACTTGACTCAGAAGAGAGAACTTTTAAATCCTTAAACCAGCTAAGTAATCACTCCAATTCTTCCATGTCATTGTTAATAATTAAATGTTTAAAACTTCTTTAAGCTATTAAGCTAGGAATAAAAATGCAATATTTTAACCCAATTTACTCAACTAAAGAACAATCCCAGATGTTATTTAACATGAAGATTAGCAGTGATCTGCATTTCATTAAAATCTGAGTACTAGAAAGAGAATTTTTAACATATTATGTAAAGAAGTTAATTGAATGCTATTAAATAAGGGAATATTATCTTCAGTTCCCTGAAAGATTGTTAATTAGATCCTGAGTCTGCCTCAATGGACAAGAATTTGAGGAAACTCCAGAGGATAGTGAAGGAGAGGGAAGCCTGGAATGCTACAGTCCATGGGGGTCACAAAGAGTCTGATAAGACTTCGTGATTGAACACAACTCACACCCATATCTAATATGAATTGTTGGGGGGTTTTTTTGCTTCTGTATATCTGTGTACCCATAGGTGTTACATAATCCACTATCAGATGAAATTTAAGTGCTGGTTTCTATTCTTTTTTTTCCCACTGAATTTACAATTTAGTTTTTATTTATTCACTTATTTTTACCCAAATAATCATTACCATTACATTAGCATCTACAACTTATTTGGAACATTCATTTGGAATGCTATCATTATAATTCAGTCCTAAAAATGTATGTTCAAATAACTAAAGAAAATGTTAAATATTATTCTTTGTTAAGCTATTTTAAACTTTACTAAAAGATGAGCCAGTGTGGTAAAAAATGTAGCAAAGGTGAAAATTTCCTTCAAGTGTATTGATGAGACTTCTTAGTATCTTCTGCTCTCATTATAAACAAAGTTAATATGTCATTTTTTTTATTTTTTAAAAACTGAGCAACCCAATTACTTAATGATCTTAGGGTTTAAAGAGAAAAAATATATATATATTGAAAATCAGATGCCCTGGATGTTGTCTCTTAAAAAGCTAATTCACTTTTTATGTTAACTACCATCAAAGATGATACTGTTAAATTGAACAGCTATGGCATTGCTTTCTGTTGGTCATTGTGCACAGAGTCAAATCTGCAATATAGTGTTACAACTGCCTTTGGATCCTAAAACCTGAGTTAGCTGAAAAAGTAAAATTGTGACTAAATGACATTCACTTTTGTTGTTCAGCATCTGATAAACTTGTTTACCATTTGTGTTTAGGTCCATGGTTGCTAAAACGTAATTCTTACCTCTTGCTCTGGGAGCAATACATGTCACTAGGAAATAATTGTTGTTTATGGCAAGTCAACCACAGCATAAAGCTGCAAATAATCATTGAGCCCTTATTTAGTAATACACTCTAATAGATACTGTGCAGAATTCAGATGTTGGTAGGAGGGTCCTTCATCACAGGGAAAAATCAGGGCAGTTTAGACAGCCTTAATTTCCTATGGGTAATAACAAAAGGAAGAAGGAGATGAATGAAACTTGAAAACAAAATAGTAAATAGTAAAGATTCTTTAGAAAACCATTATATCCATACACGGCAAACAGGGCTTCCTAAAATGAAAGAGAAAATGAGGGAAGAATTTCTTGATTGGGGATCACTGTTTTGTTGTAAAGCCAAGCTAAGTCCAGATTCTAGCTTGTATAAAACTAGGAGGAAAGGAATGACTAATGTATTTGTGGAGTATATTCCTTAAGAGACCACCAGTCTCGATGTATGGGGGATCCAAAAAGGAGAAAACCTCCTAACAAGTCCATTCAAGGAGCTATAGGATATGGACCAGAAAAACAGAAAAGACAGGAGAGTGATGGGTATGAGAGACATTAATAAATGAATGAAGTAAGAGTCATCAAATTTAGTGGATAATATGATGGAGCAGTCCGGAGAAGGTAATGGCACCCCACTCCAGTACTCTTGCCTGGAAAATCCCATGGATGGAGAACCCTGGTGGGCTACAGTCCATGGGGTCGCTAAGAGTCAGACACAACTGAGTGACTTCCCTTTCACTTTTCACTTTCATGCATTGGAGAAGGAAATGGCAACCCACTCCAGTGTTCTTGCATGGAGAATCCCAGGGATGGGGGAGCCTGGTGGGCTGCCGTCTATGGGGTCACACAGAGTCAGACATGACTGAAGCCACTTAGCAGCAGCAGCAGAATAAAGTATATACAATTTACAGAATGTCAATAGGTACAAGTGCATAGTTAGTATATGAGTATGTAAATATGTATACATATGCAGCCAAAACTATTAGCAATTTTCATGTAGACATAGAATGTTTTCTGGTGTTAAGAGTCTCCTCATAGGCTAAACAAGAGAAGAATAAGTAAATATACTGGTTCCCTCCAATGTCTCTTAGGTCTTCATGCTTGGTTCTGTAAAATTCACTAATGCTATTTTGTGTTTCATGAAAATCCACACAAAAGTTTGATCCCCAGTAGTTCATGTACAGCTCATCAGTTTGTTTTAGTGGAGTTCATAGGCAAATTGCAGACTGTCCTGTCCTTTTTCTTATTGATAGAAGTTTGATCTATAAAGCAAATTTCTGCATCAACGTAATTTTACTGCACAATCTTTCTATGCCTTCATAACTACATAAAGCAATGTAGTATTCAAAAATTGGTGGTTTATTTCCATCTATTTCCAACATATTATTCTGGTGTATATTTCAAAATACTTATTTTTCACAACAAGTGCAGTAGAACTGTGAGTTCTATAAGTTTCTTTTTTTAAATTTTATTGAAGTATAATTGATTTACAGTGTTGTGTTTAATTTCTGCTCTATAGAAAAGTGACTCAGTTAGGCATATACATATTCTTTTCATATCACAGGGCATAGAATATAGCTTCCTATGCTACACAGCAGGAGCCTGTTGTCCATCCATCCTAAATATATTAGTTTGCATCTGCTAATCAAACTGCAAATCCTTCCTTCCCCCACACTCCCACCCCTTTAGCAACCACATCTGTTTTCTATACCTGTAAATCTATTTTTTTGTATAAATTTCTTTTTTAAAGTTAGAATAACATTTCATGGTGAAGGGCCTCTTATTTAACTCACCTATTACCAGTTAGCATTTATCCCATGGTTCCAGTAAAGGTAGGCACCTCTCCTATTATGCCTCTCTTCTCAACTTTCTCCACCCAAAAGCCAAACAACTTAGATGGTCTCTTAAGATTTTTCTGTTACAAAAAAAAAAAAAAAAGATTTTTCTGTTACATGATTTATTCCCCGCCACTTTTGACATTCAGAAAGCAACACTGAATTACGAGTTCTATTTTGTAGAGTGAAAAAGATGATAACATATTTTAGAGTTAAGAATAGATTCATTTGACATAGATTTTTCTGTATTTATCCCTCCTTTCAATGATTATTCAAGGCGTTTATTCTGTTCTACATACAGACCTATGTTATAAGAACATTCTTTCCCAGACCTTGAAATAAATGCTTAGCAAGGTAATCTTATAGTTTTATGAGGAGGAGTAGCTATCTACTTTTATCATCACAAACCAGTCACAGGTCCTGTCTCAACTTTTTTATTAATAATGAGTCATGTATGAGGCTCAGAATCATTTTTCTGCAATTTTCTCTCCACAAATTGGTGTTTAATTATCTGCAAGAAAAAGCAGTGAATTTGTTTTGTGACTAAGTGTAAACTCATTGATTCTCATCTCAGAAAACAATTACAGAGATGGTTTATTTCCTTGATAGATTGTTTCTTATATATGTAGTGATCAAGAACAAGAATGCAAATGAACATGTAATTATGACTACTGTGCAGTGTTTTGTTTGCTTTTCCTTTTAAACACTTTTCATTAATTGTCAAGTCAAACTGGGAGAAGTTCATTATTGAGGGTACAGGTTAAATTGTCTGTGGGAAACTAATGATGGGAGCAGCTTCTTTCTCACTCTCTGCATTAAAAGGTGGGGTTTATTTCCTCTCTCCTTGAACCTGGGTTTGCCCTGTGACTGTTGAGTCAGAAACTATAGTAGAAGTGACACTGAGCCAATTCCAGGAGTGTATCAGCTCCCATTTCCTCTTGTTTGGAATGCTTGCTCTGGGGTAAACCAGCTATAATATGACAAGTAGATTCTGCAAGGTTGCTGTACTGTGAGGAAGCCCAAGCTGACCGTGTTCTTATATCATTTAAACAGCATGCATGTTAATTGATTAGTCTCCTTTTCTGGATGCTAACTTTAAAAAAAAGAACAAATATGTCTTATTTATTTTCATTAATTTTTACAGTACACATGTATGGAGTGCAATTAGAGAGATACAGGGGTAAAAGATAGTATGTTTACTTAGAAGGAATCATAGTGATTACATACATTCTGAGAGACAAGAGAGGTAGACACACCAAAGTGATAAAATTCACAGGTGATATGATAGAAAAATGAACAGTGTGCAAATTGGGATGCTAGACTAAGAATGCTAATTCTATCCAGAAGTCTACTTTTCGCACTTTTTTTTTTTTTTTACTATTATTTTACTTACATCATAGTAACTCTTCAATTTTTTGACTTATTTTTATTGAAGTACAGTTGATTTACAACGTTGTGTTAATTTCTGCTGTGATTCAGTTATACATATATTGGCATTCTTCTTTAATATTCTTTTCCATTATGGTTTATCATAACGTACTGAATATAGTTCACTGCCCTAAACAGTGGACATTGTTTATCCATTCCTTATGTAATAGCTTATATCCGCTATACCTGACCTCCTATTCAATTCCCTCCCCAACCCTCCTCCCCCTTGGTACCCACAAGTTTCTTCTCTATGGTTATGAGTCTGTATCTACTTTGTAGATTGGTTCACTTGTGCTGTGTCTTAGATTCTTCTTAAAAGTGATATCGTATGGTGTTTGTCTTTCTCTTTCTGATTTACCTCACTTAGTATGATAATCTCTAGTTGCATCTGTGTGTGTCCATGCTCAGTCCTTAAGTCATGTCCAACTCTTTGTGACTTCATGGACAATAGCCTGCCAGACTCCTCTGTCCATGCATCTTCCCAGGCGAGGATATAGGAAGGGGTTGCGTTTCCTCCTCCAGGGGATCTTCCTGACCCAGGGATTGAACCTGCGTCTCCTGCATTTGCAGGTGGATTCTTTACCACTGAGCCACCTGGTAAGCCCCTACTTGCTGCAAATGGCATTATTTCATCCTTTCTTTATGGTTGAGCTACTCTCCAATTATTAAGCACAAATCAAATGATAGGCATTATGTAAGTGATACATTGCTCTGAGAAAGAGACAAGAAATTATGCATGATATAGTTCTAAAAGTTTTCATTGCAAATTCATCTCAAAAATACTTTGGTAAATTCAGTTTATCAGGAAAGGAAAACAACTAGACTCTAAAATGGGATTTGTTGTTGTTTAGCAGCTAAGTCATGTCTGACTCCTTGTGACCCCATGGACTGTAGCCCACCAGGCTCCTCTCTCCATGGAAATTCCCAGTCAAGAATACTGGAGTGCATTGCCATGCCCTCCTCTAGGGGATCTTCCTGACCCACAAGTTGAACCTGTACCTCCTGTGTCTCCTGCATTTCAGGCAGATTATGTACCCACTGAGCCATCAGGGAAGCCCCCATAAATGGGATACCTTTTCAACATGCAGACCCATCAGTGTTACTTCTCTGACGTGTTATATATGAAGATAAAAATATTTAAGATTCACCCTTGACCTCTTGATGCCCATGTCAGAAAGGACAACATTGCATTCCAACAAAAATTTATTGTATTCATGTAACTGATAGAAATGCATATGGAAAGAGCTTGTTTCATTAAGGCACTTCTTATAATAATGTATAACAACTGCTGATAAATGTCTCTGAGTAGGATCTCTCTTCAGATCAACCTTACTGAAGGGAATAATTTATAATCTCAATTGCTTGCATGAAGACAACAGTACTAGAAATGGGACTCTTAAAACACTTGAAAATAATTTGAATCCTTTAGTTTTTGAAATTTCACTTCAAATTTGCGTTGTTTTCTCAGAGATAATACAAATATAAATCTTTAGCCTAGCACTTTGGGAGATTATTTCAAAAGTGAAATTAATAGTCAGAATTCAGTGTATCTATCTTACTTAGATTGCTTCATTAGTAGAGTTGAGTTCCAGATCCCCACTTTCTAGCTGCGTGGTCTCGTGCCAGTCATTCATCTACCTCACATCACCTTGTGAGGGTGGATGGGTAGAGCACATGCTTGTGGTCTTCAAAGTGCCTTTGACAGAGACACCCACTCTTTATCTCAGTGCCTACTCAGAAGTCAAATATGAAAAGCATATAATAGGGTTACTTGAAGGAACTCCAGTCAGTCCAGTTTTACAGTTTTAATGTGTAATAAAGAGATTTGAAGCAACATAAAATCATCATACTCATTATTTTCTTTGTGAAAATAAAGAAACTTTGGTTATATTCCTTTTTCATCTTTTCTTCCCATGTTACTGGCTAACATCAGTTCCTACAGATGGCAGGGGTTTCAAAATTCTGTTAGATGTCTAATTAAATTTTTTAAAGTTAAAAATCATCCCATGGGGAGAAGAAATAAGCAGGGTCAGATAAAATGACTAGATAGAAATGTGTTAGGTAGCAAATTTGTTGTAGATGTTACACAGAAAAAGAGTCTCATGGTCAAGTAAGTTTGAAAGACAGTGATAGGTAGCAGATAGATTTATTTATTGTAGGTTTCTCAGAAGTCAAAGCTGCTCATGTGCATTGTGAATTCTCCAGGAAATGGTATTCTTCAAAGTTAGGCAACAAACCACTGAAATTTAGGAAAGACAGAAATGTGTTTTCTTCATCATTTTATCCCCAGTGCCTGTTACAATATCTGACACATACTTGACACACAGTCCGTAACAGTTGATTGAATTGAAATTATCTCTGAGCTTTAGTTCCCAGGTCACTATGAAGTAGCTTTTTTACTGGAAATACATAATCTTTTCTCTCTGGCACTACTTCTATTGTATTAGAGAGTTTAAAACACATAGAAAAAAGCACAAAAACAAACTAAAGCTAGGAAACTGTACCCATTGAACTGCTAAAAAGCTCCATCTAGATTTTTTAATATTCTGAAATCTAGAGAGGAGTTGTATGCTCAGATTGGAATGTTGTATCCAATACAGGAAGACAAACACATTTATCTGTGTCAGTGTTTTTACTGCATCTGTTTTATTATTATTGCTTTCCATGTGATTTATACTTAATGTACTCTTGCCCAATATAATGAACTTCATTCTTGTAGGGTTATTCTGTTAAATTTAGTTTTTACGCTTATTTGAAGTAAGTTACAAATTTCTTTCTATATGTGCATTGCAATTGAAAATAAATATAAAAAAAAGATTCTTATAATTATTAAATGCTTATGTATTGGATGCTATTCTAAATATAATACATTTATCATAAAATCCAATTTTATTTAATTCTCCCAATATTGCCTGATTTAAGTATTACTGTCTGTTTTCTGGATGAGTAAGAAATTTTGAGGAAAAGAAACTTTAAGGACTTTTTTCAAATATATGGCTAGAAAATTACAGAGTTGAAGTATAGGTTGTTTTATCTGATTCAGAATCGCATACTTTTAAATAGTCAATAACAGAACTTTAAAATACAAAAATTAAGTTCCTCTCCCCTTGTGGCTTCACTGGAAGTTCACTCCTCTGAGACATCAATGGAAAGAAGAAAATGCCTTGCATTTTCCTCACCTCATCATGAATTTTTGCACTATCCCAGGTTATTCCCAAACTGAAGGATGAGTTCAAATAGGCAGAAGGTGAGGGATTGAAACCTTAATATTGGAGGTCTCAAGTGATTTTCTCCCTCCTATGATGGCATTGAATGAACTTAAACCTAATGTTAGCATGGTGGTGGTTTAGTCACATCCAACTCTTGCGACCCCATGGACAGTAGCCTGCCAGGCTCCTCTGTCCACGGGATTCTCCAGGCATGAATACTGGAGTGGGTTGCCATTTCCTTCTCCAGGGAATCTTCCCAACCCAGGAATCAAACCCAGGTCTCCTGCACTGCAGGCTGATTCTTTACCCTTGTAGTTAAATGTTAGCATCAACATCTTCAAAACATCATTCACTGTGGGGGAAAAGGGAATCAATATTAACATCAGAATCTTCCCTCTTACTTAATGTTTTTATTCACGAAACGGCACCCCACTCCAGTAAGTACTCTTGCCTGGAAAATCCCATGGATGGAGGAGCCTGGTAGGCTGCAGTCCATGGGGACGCTAAGAGTTGCACATGACTGAGCAACTTCACTTTCACGCATTGGAGAAGGAAATGGCAACCCACTCCAGTGTTCTTGCCTGGAGAATCCCAGGGACAGGGGAGCCTGGTGGGCTGCCGTCTATGGGGTCGCACAGAGTCGGACATGACTGAAGTGACTTAGCAGCAACATAACCCCAAAGAGGTAATATATTTTATTTTATAATATTGCCCATAAATTTTACACATTCATTCTTTATTGTTCCATCTGTCATCACTGCATTCCTGCCTCTCTTCATTTAACAAATATTTACTGAAGACTTGTCATATGCTGGCACTGTTTAGGCTCATCTATACATTAATAAAGAAAAAAAGACAAAAATCCATGACATGATAGAACTCAGATTTTGATGGGGTAGAGACAACCATAAATAAAATGAACATGTTATTATTTATGTTACATGAGAATACCATAAGGAATACCATAAGGACTATGGGGAAATAACTCAGGGAAGGCAGATGAGTTTTGGAGAGCAGAGTGTATTTTAAATTGATTATTCAAATAAGGAGTTACTGGAAAGGTGACATTTAAGCAAGTATATGAAAGAGGTTAGCAATGAGTCAGCTGGATGGCTATCTAAAGGAAGAGCATTCCAGGTGGAGGGTCCAGCAAGGTGGCAAATTAGAAGGATATCAGTGAGGAAAGGCATACAGAGGAGATGGAAAAGCCATCACAGTTGCAGAGTAAAAGCTATCATAGACATGAATCAGCCATGAGTGTACATGTGTTCCCCATCCTGAACCCCCCTCCCAACTCCCTCGCCAGCCCATCCCTCTGGGTCATCCCAGTGCACGGCCCTGAGCACCCTGTCTCATGCATTGAACCTGGACTGGCAATCTGTTTCACATATGATAATATACATTTTTCAATGCTATTCTCTCAAATCATCATACCCTCGCCTTCACCTGAACTCCCTGCTATTTCTTGTAAGTTAAGCAAACATCTTAAGTTGCCTTGTGTAATTTGAGCAAATGTCTATGTCATGGAAGTAACGTCTGAGGCAAAAATTCAGACACACAGATGCATGAAAGGGGAAGCTGTCAGTGATGACACAGAACTCAGGAGTAGATGGAAGAATGGGATGTCAATAGCATCAGTTAACAGTCCAAGTGAGCTTCCAAGAGACTTCACCTTATGATCACAAAAATCCAACATTCTTCTGTCTCCTCCTCCTCTTATCTTGTCAACTTCTCTACAGTCTCTACATTACCTCTTCATTCATCTACTTAACATATTATATTTCTACTGCAACTCACATACAATTTCCTTATTAAATAGGATATAATCCCCTTTGATCAATATTCTCCAAAAATAAAAGAAACTTTACATGGTAAAAAAAAAAAAAAAAAAACTATCGTATACAGAGTATGTGACTGGTGGCTCTACCTCTCACCTTTAATTTTGCTGGGCTTTTCACCAGTAGGATGTGGTGGAAATGATGCTATGTGACGTCTGAGCATAGGTCTTAAAGGGCATGCAACTCCCACTTGGGATCACCATGCCAGAGAATGTCCACTGCCATGCAGGAAATCTGTAGGAAATCTAACTACCCTCAGGCTGCTGTATTGGAGAGACCACGTGGAAAGATCTCATAAGTGGGTCAGAGACGTGCCTGATGAGTCTTCAGATGTTTATGTCATCCCAGTTCAGGCACCAAACCTGTAAATGAGGAAGACTTCAAGATATGTCTGCTCCAGCCCCCATCAGATGGCAGTCATAGGAGAAATGCCAAGTCAGAATAACCCAGCTGAGCCCCACTGGTCTCAGAGCTCTTGAGAGGCAACAGTAAATGATTGTTAGTTTTTTAGAGCCTCTCTGCTTTGGAATTATTTGTTACACATAAGTGGATAACTGCGATTAGTAGCCTTTTGAGTATTTTGAACAAAGGAATGATATTATTTCTGTTTTAACAGGATTTCTCTGGCTTTGTGGAGTGGGGAAAGAGAGAATAAGAGATTATTTTACTAGTAAAAACAAAAATATTAGTTGCTTGGGGAGGCTTAGCAGGGAGGGGATATATGTATATTTATGGATGATTCACGTTGTTGTATGGCAGAAAACAGCACAACATTGTAAAGCAGTTATCCTCCAATTAAAAATTTTAAATATTACTGCCTTGGACCACAATGGTTGCAGTGGGTGTATTGAGAAAGAGTATTTAAATGTACTTTGAAGATGTAGGCAATAACTTTACCTGAGCGATTAGATGTAGGGTATAAGATAAAGTGTTGAATAAAAATGTTTACAAAGTTCTTAAGCATCTGGCTGACTCTTAGCTCTCATTTATTGGTTGTGGGCAGAGCACTGGAGGGGCTGGTTTGAAGGTAAAATTCAGGACTCAAGTTTGGGTTTGTTAAGATATATATGTCAGTTTGACATCACAGTAGAGAAAGTAAGGAATTAGCTACATGTAAGAGCCTCATGTTCCTAGGAGACAACCTATCTGAGGAGATAAATATGGGAGATGTTAACATATAGAAAATATTTAGCCAGGAAAATTAATGAAAGTGTAAAGGGAGAAAAGAAAGACCAAGAACTCAGAGCACTTCAATTTTAAGAAGCCAGAGAGATGACTTGGTGCTAGCAAGGGTGTTCAAGAGAAAAAGGGCCAAAGAAGTAGAAGAAAAATCAGGAGTGATGTTCAAGGCAGCCAAGTGGGAATAATTCTGAACTAAGATCAGTATTCTTTATGCAACTGAATACCTGAAAAAGACTGTAAAGGTTTAAAAGCCATCTTGCCTCTATTCATCAAACCGTGACAACCAATATTGGCATCTTGAGTCCATTCTGTGTGTAAACGTCAGTAAAACTTTAGTACATATTTTCAATTGCAAGTGTAACTTCAGAACCTGGTGGAGAATTGGGAGGAAATTGAAACTGTTTTCAGGGCATAATACCAAATCATAATAAATGAGAGGGATGGTTAGAGCAGGATGTTTTAGCCTCTTCTCTGATTGTTGAGTGTCAGGGACATCCACCACAATAAGTCTTTGATTTTAAGTGGAGATTTTCCTACAGGACACTGAGGCTATATCAGTCTTACTATTCATATTAAGAGCTCAAATGATCATTAGTGATACCATGTTTTCTCACATGATACATGTTGTCACAAATTTAAATATATAAGCTGAAGAAATAAATTAGTCCAACCATCCTATAAAATGGGCTTTTCTTTCCAGGAGGCACAATTAAGCTTCATTCTGCTGATTTTTCTCTTCTGTATTTCCCATGTGTTTATTTTCATCACAATACAGATGTCACAGTCCTGTTATTTTATCCCTTAAGGATGCTGGTGTTAAATATAATGTAAAATCTCAAAGAAATTCACAGTAATATACACATATAACTAGTTTCAGAAGTGAAGGGTTGAAATGAACTCTCCAAGGATTGTATTTGTTATTAAATGTTCCCTGTTGAAATGAACAGATAATTAATATGCCTCATGGTTAGAAAGTAAAATCTGCTTCATTACACAAAAACCTAGGGAATTAAAACCATCCTTTTCTAATTTATGAAAGATAAATTTAACTTTTAAATTCCATGTTTTACTCATTATTAAGGACTGATAATATGCACAATGTATGTGAAAGCCAATTATCTAAGAGCAATATTAGGTTCATAGAAAAATTAAGATGAAAACATAGGCAGTTCTTACATGTCTCCTGCCCCATGCATGCATAGTCTCCATTATCAACTTCTTCACCAAAGTGATGCATTTGTTACAGTTAATGAGCCTACACTGACACCTTATAATCACTAAGAACCATAGTTTACCTAGAGGATTCACTCCAGGTGTTGTAGCTTCTTTGGGTTTGGGCAAGTCTATAATGACATGTGGACCTCCCTAGTGGCTCAGTGGTAAAGAATCTGCCTGCCAATGCAGGAGATGCAGATTCAATCCCTGGATGGGGAAGATCCCCTGGAGAAGAAAATGGCAACCCACTTCAGTATTCTTGGGAATATCGCATTAAAGAGGAGCCTGAGGGGCTGCAATCCATAGAGTCACAAAAAGTCAGGCAAGACTGAATGACTTAACAGCAAGAGCAAATAATGACATGTATTCATTATTATAGTATGAAGTAGAGTATTTTCACCACCCTAAAAATCCACTGTGCTCTACCTGTTCATGATCTTCAGTTTTGAAGGATAATTTTGCAAGGCTAAGAATTCTAGGTGGATATTGTTTGTCTTACCACTTTAAATATATTACTTCACTCTTACTGATTGCATAGTTTATGAGAAGTTGGATGTAATTCTTATCTTTGCTGCTGTATGGAAAGTGAAAGTATTAGTCGCTCAGTCACGTCCAATTCTTTGAGACCCCATAGACTGTAGCCCACCAGGCTCCTCTGTCTGTGGAATTCTCCAGGCAAGAATACTAGAGTGGGTAGCCACTTCCTTCTCCAGGGGATCTTTCTAACCCAAGGATTAAACCCAAGTCCCCTACGTTGCAGGCAGATTGTTCCCACGTGAGCCCCCAGGGAAGCTATCTACCCTCTGGCTTCTTTCAGGATTTTTTTAAGTTTGGTTTTCCGCAGTTTGAGTATAAGAGACCTAGGTACAATTTTTTTTGAGCATTTACTTTTCTCTGTGTTCTCCAAGCTTCCTGGATCTGTGGCTTGCTTGTCTGACATTGACTTCGGGAAATTCTTGCTGCTGCTAAGTCTCTTCAGTCGTGTCCGACTCTGTGCGACCCCAGAGACGGCAGCCCACCAGGCTCCCCTGTCCCTGGGATTCTCCAGGCAAGAACACTGGAGTGGGTTGCCATTTCCTTCTCCAATGCATGAAAGTGAAAATTGAAAGTGAAGTCACTCAGTCGTGTCCAACTCCCAACGACCCCATGGACTGCAGCCTACCAGGCTCCTCCGTCCATGGTATTTTTCAGGCAAGAGTACTGGAGTGGGGTGCCATTGCATCTATATCCTTAAACTTAAACTCAGAGATTCTTCAGCTGTGTCCATCGAAGGCATTTTCATTTCTGTTACAATAGTTTTTGTTATCTAGCATTTCTTTTTTGGTTCTTTATTAGGATTTCCATCTGTTTCCATTGCCTATCTGTTGTTGCATAATATCTACATTATCTCTTAGACCCCCTAGCATATTCATAATTTTTCTTTTTAATTTACAGTCTTATAATTCAAACAGCCCTGACAAATCTGAGTCTAGTTCTGATGCTTGCTCTCTCTGTCTCTTCATATTGTCTTTTCTATCTTTTAATATGCCTTGTAACATTTTCTTGATGATTGGCCCTGATGTACCAGGAAAAAGCAACTGCTTTAAATACTAATGTGGTGGGGACATGTAGGAGGAGGGGAAGGGGTCTACATTTCTATGACTGTGGCTAAAGGTGAGTATTACCCTTTCCCCAGATTGGTTAGACCTTGAAAACACCCCAAGACTTTAATCTCCAGTAAAAATAGGTTCTCTTGAGATCCAACCAGTCCATTCTAAAGGAGATCAGTGCTGGGTGCTCATTGGAAGGACTGATGCTGAAGCTGAAACTCCAATACTTCGGCCACCTCATGCAAAGAGTTGACTCATTGGAAAAGACCCTGATGCTGGGAGAGATTGGAGTCAGGAGGAGAAGGGGACGACAGAGGATGAGATGGTTGGATGGACATGAGTTTGAGAAAGCTCCAGGAGTTGGTGATGGACAGGGAATCATGGCGTGCTACAGTCCATGGGACCCTTGACATTCAACACCTGGAAGGAAAGTTATGACCAACCTAGATAGCATATTGAAAAGCAGAGACATTACTTTGCCAACAAAGGTCCGACTAGTCAAGGCTATGTTTTTTCCAGTGGTCATGTATGGATGTGAGAGTTGGACTGTGAAGAAAGCTGAGCGCCGAAGAATTGATGCTTTTGAACCATGGTGTTGGAGAAGACTCTTGAGAGTCCCTTGGACTGCAAGGAGATCCAACCAGTCCATTCTAAAGGAGATAAGCCCTGGGATTTCTTTGGAAGAAATGATGCTAAAGCTGAAACTCCAGTACTTTGGCCACCTCATGCGAAGAGTTGACTCATTGGAAAAGACTCTGATGCTGGGAGGGATTGGGGGCAGGAGGAGAAGGGGACGACAGAGGATGAGATGGCTGGATGGCATCACCGACTCGATGGATGTGAGTCTGAGTGAACTCAGGGAGTTGGTGATGGACAGGGAGGCCTGGCGTGCTGCGATTCATGGGGTCGCAGAGTCGGACATGACTGAGTGGACTGAACTGAAAGCAGACTAGCTTGAGGGAAAAAGAAAGCTCTGAAGTGTTTCAAAATTGTTCCTTTTCCCCTCTGTCTGCCAGAAGCATAAGCGATTTTTCTCTGATATTTAGTGTGAGAAGCTAGTTTAGGTTCTACAGATTAAACTCACAAATCTGCAGGTGCCCCCAGTGACCAAACTGCCTGGAGCTTTTGACTCAGACGTGGCCACACAGACTCTGCTGCAGTTTATCAGTTATAGTTTAGGTTTTCCTACCCTGGCACTAGTTCCTGTGGAGGGTTCTGCTTATGGGTTTTCGTGATTCTCTGCATTTGACCTGTTTCTTTCTAATCTGAGAGTCAGTCATTTGCCCTGTGCCCTCCTGTCTCATGGATTTGAGAAGAGTTGTTGCTCATTCACTCTGTTCAGCTTTTTACTAGTTTTTATAATGGAATGAAAATTTCTAAGCTACTTGCATGCCAGCAAATAATAGTTCTTTTTAGACCAGAGAACAGAGCCTTCCAATTATTATTTGAATAAGCATTCACATTATTACCACAAAAATCAAACAAAATTCCCTTCAGTTTATAGGTCATTTTGTATCTTATATTAAATGCATATATATGTGTGTGTGTATATTTATATATATATATATATGTATTGCCCACATTTCTATAACATTTCATCATATTATTGATTTGTAAAAACTCATACACAAGATACTATTTTTTATATATTTTTTACATATACTGCAGATATTTTTTTCAGACTACTGTCCTTCAGGCTTAAACACTAGTGTAGCCCACCAGGCTCCTCTGTCCATGGGATTTTCCAGGCAAGAACATTGGGGTAGGTTGCTATTTCCTCCTCCAGGGGATCTTCCCCAACCCAAGATCAAACCAGAGTCTCCTGTTTCTCCTGCATTGGCAGACAGATTCTTTGCCACTGTGCCACCTGGGAAGCCCTAATATTTCTTATAGTAGTACGTAGTAAATATGATATAAAATCTCACATTTTTCCATGTTTAAAACATTAAAAAGATCTTCTTCACCCAATTTTGCAATTGCTTGAAACAGCATATTAGGCACCTATTCACACATAGGTGTATATACATACACCTTTGTATATACAGTTGACCCTTAAAAATGTGGGGGTTAAAGGTGCTAATACCTCCCCTACCACTGAAAATCTTTGTATTACCTTTATCTTTTTTCCTTGATATCTGAGGGGAATTGGTTCCAGGACTGGCCTTGAACACCAAAATTAGCTCAAAGCCCATAGTCAGCCCCTCTTATCTGCACTTTCACATCTGGAGCTTCAGCCACAGATCATGTCGTACTGTAGTATTTACTGAAAATAAAACCTGCATTAAGTGGACTGACACAGTTCAAACCTGAGTTGTTCAAGGCTGAACAACAGGCATATATGTGTTTGTATCTGTGTTCCATATTTGGAACTGCTTTGTGTAAGCATTGGTATGAATTGGAGAGTTCTATTTTCAAGAGCATAGTTAATTGTTCCAACACTATTGAAGGCTTATTGAACAATGCAGCTTTTCCACCACTCATTTGAAATGTCTTGTTGGTCATAAACAAATCCTTATATGAGGAGCTCCTCAAGTACATGATGCTTACAGGTACCTCCTTGCCTTTGCTGGTCCTCTCTCAGATATGTTCAATGCCCATCTTTCCTTTTTTAAAGTATTTAATTTCTTTATTTGACTGTGTCGGGTCTTAGTTGTAGCACAGAGTCTCTAGTTGTGACATGAGGGCTCAGTAGATGAGGTGCATGGGCTTAGTTCCTCTGTGGCATGTAGGATCTTAGCAAACCTGCAACCCTTCCCTTGCAAGGTGAAATGTTAATCACTGGACCATCAGGGCAATCCCCTCATCTTTCCTTTTGGTACACGGTGTATACTTCTACTCATTCTTGACCTTCTCAGTTGAAGTGTCATGGGTTGTGCTTGGTTTGTGCTTTCACTCCACTTGTTATATCTTATACTGAGCAATAATCAGTTGGTATTGGTAGAATGTCTGATACACCTCTGGGTAAACTTGATCCATATACCCTGTAATATGTAGCAATAGATACATTGTTTTATTTCTAGAAGGATGAAGATAAGAAACAGGTACATGTGTTGTTCAGCATGCATAAAAGCTAACTGGTTAAATTTATATCTCATCACATCATTTACATACTGGGATTTTCCCTTTACTAGAAATACTCTATTTTAATATGTTTGTTTTATTGAAATATGTGTTTTTAAATATATATATATATATATTAAAGAACATAGTTAACTGTTTCAACACTATTGAACACAATAATAATTTAACACAATTGAACATAATAATATGGTTTAGTCACTAAGTCATATCTGACTCTTGGCAACCGCATGGACTGTAGCACACCAGGCTCCTCTGTCCATGGAATTCTCCAGATAAGAATATTGGAGTGGGTTGACATCTTCTCCAGGGGATCTTCCTAACCCAGAGATCAAACCCACATCTCCTGCATTGCAAGCAGATTCTTTACCACTCACCCACCCAAGAAGACCTATATGTGTGTGTGTGTGTGTGTGTGAGTTTGTTGTATATGTGAGTTATATATCCTTCAAGAAAATTAGGGTTGCCTTTTTAGCAGTGTGGCAAAATCAAAGTCAACCTTTAGTGTTTTAAAGGTTCTGTACTATAGGCATATAGTTTGGCACATTGCAAGCATACTGTTGTCTGTAGGAAATGGAAAAATGGTAATGACAGTATATCAGGCAAAACTTGCAGCCTGGAAGGGCAGGATATATCCACGCCGCTAATTTTCCCAGTTCAGTCTTTGTCCTCTTTGTGGAAAGAAATTGAAGGGATGTCCATCGATGCCAGCGCACATCACAGAAAGTACAAATCACAAATGATCCGTTTTAAAGTCTGATATTAATTTGACAGTTCATTAGTTGGAAAGTCTCTCCTCTAGTTCGAGTTACCACTTTTCCCGTTTAAATCCAGAAAACAACAGCAGAGGCATCTTTGTCAGCTAACTTGAACAGTGTAACTCAATTTTTGGGGAATGTGATAGCTGTGGTACAAATTCATCTTTTGAGCCTCTTCTTGAGGGTAGTTGCTAGTAATTGGACTACTACTTTGTGCAAAATCTGTGGGTGAGCACCCCCACTCTGAGGAAGAAACCTGGAGTTTGCTGGCTAGTTAACAAGAATAAAATTAGTCAGTTTTCTGGGGAAGTAAATATGTGCAGTTAAGTGTGTGTGACTATTATGCAGCCACAGAAAAAATCCACATGCCAGTTTATTTGCTTATGGTGTTTCGGAAAATGGATCCTTTAGAGAGAGAGAAAGTACAAACTTTCAACTCCACTGATTTTAATTAAGCTAACTGTAGACTGGTGAACACTGCAAAATTCAAGAACCTGATGAGACAGTAGAGATTATACTGTAGGTACCGTGACCAATGGCTAGTCCTTAATTACCTGAAACTGACAAGACAATGGCCTGTCAAATTCACAGAAATTATTTTCCATAAAACCTGCATATGGCAGTGTAGTATTTATTTTTTATGTGCTCTGTTTTCTTTATTTTTTATTGAAGCATAGTTAATTTACAACATTGTGTTCATTTCAGGTGTATAGCAAAATGAATCAGTTACATATTTTTTGATGATTTTCTATTATAGGTTATTACAAGATATTGAATATAGTTTCCTGTGCTATAAAGTATTTCCTTTTTCTTGTTGTTTTTATGTATCGTAGTTTGTATCTGTTAATTGCATATTCCTAATTTATCCCCTGCTCTTTCCCCACCCCACTCCAGTACTCTTGCCTGGAAAATCCCATGGATGGAGGAACCTGGTAGGCTGCAGTATATGGGGTCTCAAAGAGTCGGACATGACTGTGCAACTTCACTTTCACTTTTCACTTTCCACTTTCATGCATTGGAGAAGGAAATGGCAACCCACTCCAGTGTTCTTGCCTGGAGAATCCCAGGGATGGGGGAGCCTGGTGCGCTGCCGTCTCTGGGGTCGCACAGAGTCGGACACAACTGAAGCGACTTAGCAGCAGTAGCAGCAGCAGCAACCATATATACATTCTCTTTGTGACTCTGTTACTATCTTATGCATATATTTATGTGTATCATTTTTTTAGATTCAATATACTAGTGATATTGTATTATGTTTGTGTTTTTTCTGACTTAGTTCATGTAATATGATAAGCTCTAGATTCATCCATGTTGCTGCAAATGGCAAGATTTCATTCTTTTTTATAGATGGCAGCACAGTATAAAGTTTTAGAGAAAAAAAGAAGTTACCTGTCATTAAAAAATGAATATGTGTGAAAAGAGAGACATGGGAATATTGATGATATGGTATATTAAGTGAAAAAAATACAGAAAACAATATAGCCAGCATGCTTCCATCTTGGTGAAAGTTAAGTACACCAAACCATTTTAATCTGTTCCACTAATGCAGAAAGAATACATAGTCACTTTTTTTTTTTTTTCATTTCTTAATCATTAGAACACCTTACCTTCCTTGAAATGAAGCATTTATTAGTGCTTCTCTGTCTTTCTGCCCAAAGCAGAGAAACCTTGAATCTGAACAGTGCACCAGTGACGTTCTTCTAAAAGTCACACAATGTTACTGTCAGAGGCTGGTCATGGAAAACATCACACTTGGCCACTGCTACTGGGATACCTTTGATAGTTGAAACCTTGATGGGGTGGTGCCTTAACACCAGGGACAGAGTCTATTTTAGATCACACTCTTATGATCTGTTTTTCTTCCACAGCACATAATAATAGAGCTGATAAGACGGGGGTTAGAGGATTTTTCGGAGAAGGCAGTGGCACCCCACTCCAGTACTCTTGCCTGGAAAATCCCATGGACGGAGGAGCCTGGAAGGCTGCAGTCCATGGGGTTGCTAAGAGTCCGACAGGACTGAGCGACTTCCCTTTCACTTTCACTTTCATGCATTGGAGAAGGAAATGGCAACCCACTCCAGTGTTCTTGCCTGGAGAATCCCAAGGACGGGGGAGCCTGGTGGGCTGCCGTCTATGGGGTCGCACAGAGTCGGACATGACTGAAGCTACTTAGCAGCAGCAACAGCAGAGGATTTTTATCTAGAAAACTCTACTAACCCAGCCTCCACAAATTTAAGTATCCTGAGCTGATCCCAAGTCACCAGGCTAAAGACCCTGGATTGCTTTAATATGTATCCTTCATTCCACATCCAAGGAGTAGTGGTTAATGTTTCATTCCATTTTCTCTTCTGTCTCCAACAGGCTAGATTTCTACCAATATTGACTACTTTTTGCTTTTCAGTCAGGTAGATCTAATTCCAGGGTAACGAATAGTCAACAGTCTTAATTATATATACTAGAGATGGCAAACTTTCACATCCAGAAGATGTACCTTTCTATACTCATATGAAAATATGCTTAAAAATACCAAGCTACTGATTCTAATTAATTTTTTATTCTAATGTTTATTGATTCCTATCATTTTTTCTAGTTCACTAGCATATGCATGCATTATCTGTCATCTGTCATAATGAGTGCTTGCAGTTATAAGAAGATTGCCATTTTTATGTCCTCTCTATATCAAATATTTTCATTGATCAGCTTCTATGAAGAAACTTCTACATCTAATATGGAAGCCTTGAAAACACACAAAGTTGGCAATTGGTAATGAGAAAGATTGTCAGTGAGAAACACACAGATTCTGAATTAAAATTTGTTCTTGTTGTTCAGTTGCTAAGTCATGTCCGACTCTTTGCAACCCCATGAACCGCAGCACACCAGGATTCCTTGTCCTTCACTATCTCCCAGAGTTTGCTTAAACATATGTCTATTGAGTTGGAGATGCCATCCAACCATCTCATCCTCTTTCACACCCTTCTCCTCCTGCCCTCAATCTTTCCCAGCATCAGGGTCTTTTCCAGTCAGTCAACTCTACCCATCAGGTGGCCAAATCTTGGAGCTTCAGCATCAGTCCTTCCAATGAATATTCAGGGTTGATCTCCTTTACAATTGACTGATTTTATATCCTTGCGGTCTGAGGGACTCCAAAGAATCTTCTCCAGCACCACAATTTGAAAGCATCATTTCTTCGATGCTGAGCCTTCTTAATGGTCCAACTCTTACATCTGTACATGACTACTAGAAAAACCATAGCTTCAACTACACAGACCTTTGTTGGCAAAGGTTTCCTTCCAAGGAGCAAGAGTCTTTTAATTTTGTGGCTGCAGTCACCATCTGCAGTGATTTGGAGCCCAAGAAAATAAAATCTGTCACTGCTTCCACTTTTCCTCCTCCTATTTGCCATGAAGTGATGGGGCCAGAGGCCATGATATTAGCTTTTTTAAATGTTGATTTTTAAGCCAGTTTTCACTATCCTCTTTCAGTCTCATTAAGAGGCTCTTTAGTTCCTCTTTGCTTTCTGCCATTAGAATAGTTATCATTTGCATATTGAGGTTGTTGATATTTCTCCTGGCAATCTTGATTCTAGCTTGTGATTCATCCAGTTTGCATGATGTGCTTTGCACAGAAGTTAAACAGGGTGACCATATACAACCTTGTCATACTCCTTTCCCAATTTTGAACCAGTCCATTTTTCCATGTCCTGTACTGTGGCTTCTTGAAAGTTGCAGTTTACTAAACATTCCCCTTTGTCCATCTGTTTCTTCAGACTTGCAAAAGTTAAAAGTAAAGTCCCTCTGGGACTTCCCAGGTGGTCCAGTGGCTAAGACTGGACTCCATACTCCCAATGCAGGGGACCCAGGTTCAAATCCTGGTCAGGGAACTAGATCCCACATGCCGCAACTAAGATCTGGTGTAGCCAAATACAGAAAAATAAATTTCAAAAAATTAAAAAATGCGAAGTCCCTATGCATGAACTCTCAAACAAGTTTCTCTTAACATACAGCTCAGGACAGCGAGAACAGAGATAATCGTGCAAAACTCTCCAAAATACTTTTCTCTGAAGTGTATCTAGACATTTGAAGATCAAAAATATCTTTAGCTTCAGTTATCCAGAAAATGGCTTTCATTGCAGGCTCAAACTTGGTTTGTTTTGTCCATAACAAAAATTCCCTCTCAAACTGAATATAATAAAAAGCAGACAGGATGTCATTTAAACATACTTTCTATTTTATTTCAGTACCTGAATCTCCAGGGCAAAGATCATGAGAGTTTGGGAGCCTTTGTTCCCCTATTTTTTTTTTTTTCTTTCTTTAACACTAAACATCCTGGACCTTCAGTAGCAGAGGTACATGGGGAATAGAGGAGAAGTAGCAATTGATCCGTAAAGAATCTGCCTGCACTGCAGGAGACCTGGGTTCAATCCCTGGGTTGGGAACATCCTCTGGAGGAGGGCATGGCAACCCACTTCAGTATTCTTGCCTGGAGAATTCCCATGGACAGAGGAGCCTGGTGAGCTACAGTCCATGGGGTCGCAAAGAGTTGGACATGACAGAGTGACTAAGCACACACACATACAATTGATAAAATTAGTTATAAAGTTAATCCCATGTGATACTTCTTACCAAGACAGACAGTCATATCTCACATAAAGCAACTTAATATTTGACTCTTGGCAACACGGGAAAATAATGCACACAGTAAATTAGAGCACATTTGCTTAAATGTGTCATGAACATTCATCTTATTTATAGATTCATTCTAATGAAAGAGGTAAATCTGGACTTTCCAGAAAAGAAGGGAAGGGAAGAAGGAAAAATGGAAGAAAGGAAGGGCAGAAGGAAAATTTTTAAAAAACCATCCATACCATCCTGGTTACAAGTGTGCTGAAGTCCATCTTTAATTTTTAGAAAGTCACCAAACCTATGTTCGATAAATGTAAATGAATTTTTTTATCCTGTCAATTTAAATGCTTTGGGAAATGCTCTTAGTTTATTTCTTTTTTTCTGATGTTGCTCCTATCCTTCACGCTTTGCTTATCTTTTGGAACGGTCTGTCCTACTTGAGCTCTGCCAAGAAGATATTTTGCAAGGACATCTTCTGCTCCCAGGTATAAAAATGACTCAAACACCGCTATTATTTTTGCCCTTCAAGAAAAAACTCCTGTGAAAATCCTGATTGCATTTCCTTTCATAAGATTCCCCCTCACTTATTGACTGAAAGGTTTGGGTCAAATCAGCTGCATGTACTCTCTGTAGTTTATCAGCAGAAGGATTCTTTGAAAGATTAAATTGCATAGGACTGACTTCTAAAGTGAAGTAGAAGAAAAAATAAATCACCTAGTAAAAATGCTAAAACTGTGATTTTCTTGGGGAATGTTGTAAAATTTTAGCAAATTAAATATATTACATTTAAACCCATTTGTACTTTGGACTAGATTGTTTATTGATGCTTGAAAGAACTGTCATTTGTGTGTAGAGATAAGCAAATTGAAGCACTGTAATTACCCATAAATGTGTTTTGTGTTTCCTGGAATTTTAAAGTAGTCAAAAAATATCAGTGAAATCAAGCATGGGGAAAATATTGCATTATTAATAGTGTATTTAAAAGTAAATAAGATCTCAAATGTCTTTATAAATCATTTTCAGTCAACATAATCCTTCAAGCATCAGTTCACTGTATTTTTAAATGCACATTTATTATCTCTCTTTGTGGTTTTCCCCACCTCTCATTTTTCTTGTCTGCATTTCTGTTTGGGGAAGAATGTAAAATGTAGAAGCAAGCTCTCAGAAATATATGTCTCCTCTCCCTTAAAGTCCACATTTATGGTTAAATAATGATTTGAAAATTCTAATTGTTCTCCCTTAGCCTCTCTGACTCCAGTTTCTTCTAATCTCAATGGTTAAGAGAAATATACACCATCTTCTTGCATCTCCTGACACCAGACCCTAGTTGGTTTCCTGAATAGGGCCTCAACCTCTCAGCCCGCCGTGATACCCGCTTCATGTACGTTCTTATCACCACCCTCACCCATGCCTCCTTAGATTATTTCAGTAGCCTTTTAACTTCATGCTCTATACTTGATCTCTTTCTTTACCATCATAACAATAGCTGTTTTATTTCACATTGGGTTTTTCCAGGTGGCACTCCTAGTAAAGAACCCGCCTGCCAATGCAGGAAACATAAAAGACACAAGTTTGATCCCTGGGTTGGGAAGATCCCCTGGAGGAGGATATGGCAACCCATTCCAGTATTCTTGCCTGGGAAATCCCATGGACAGAGGAGCCTGGTGTGCTACATAGGGCCACAAAAGAGAGGGACATGGCTGAGCACCTGAGAATGTTATGAACCAGGTCCAGTGCTAAGACTTTACACAATGCATTTAAAATGTGTAGCTAGCAAGCATGGGCACAGATAATAGTATCCAGCTTTTCATGTGACCAAACTGAAAGTAGCTTCAGTTCAGTTCAGTCACTTAGGCATGTCCGACTCTTCGCGACCCCATGAATCGCAGCACGCCAGGCCTCCCTGTCCATCACCAACTCCCAGAGTTTACCCAAACTCATGTCCAAAAGTAGCTTAGGGTTTAGTTTTAAGTTAAGGCTCTGGTGCAGATTCAGTTCTGTCTGAATCAAGCTCTTAAATGCCACTATATTCCCCTCCCTCTCCATTTTTATAAACTAGGAATTTGATATATTTCATTATCTTATGAAAAACTCTTTAGTGGATCCCAAAAAGAGTTGGTATAAGTACGAATTCCTTAATATGATATCAATATCCTTAATTATCTAATTTCTGATTCCTGCATTTCTAGCCTAGTCTGTCTTCAACCATTTTTCCAGTTGTTCGTATATTTCTGGTTAATCAGGGACATGAACTCAGTTTGTAGATCCCACCTAGAGCATGACTCTCTGCTTTTGCCTGTGCTGGCCTCTCTGCCTGGAAACCATTAACTTAACCTTTATCTTCCTATCCTATACCCTCAGCTCTGAAAACCTGTCTCGCTTCTGGGGAGAATTGGTTCCTCCCTCCTCTGAGACCATTCACACCTTCAAGCCATAAACCGAGGAATAAAACTGCCATATGGCCACCCAGCCATCCCAGTACTGGGCATATACCCTAAGGAAACCATACATGAATGAGACACATGTACACGAGTGTTCATTACAACACTATTTACAAAATCTAGAACATGGGCTTCCCTGGTGGCTCAGTCAGTAAACACTCTGCCTGTAATGCAAGAGTCCTAGATTTGATCCCTCAAGTGGGAAGATCCTCTGGAGAAGGAAATGGCAATCCACTCCACTATTTTTGCCTGGGAAATCCCATGGACAGAGGAGCCTTGCAGACTACTGTCCATGGGGTGGGAAAGAGTCAAACACGACGTAGCAACTAAACCACCATCAGGACATGGAAGAAACTTAGACGTCCATTGGCAGATGATAAGGAAGTTACTGTACATATACATAATGAAAGAGTACTCAGCTATAAAAAGGAACACATTTGAGTCAGTTCTAATGAATTGGTATAAGTAGTTGGTGTAAGTTGGTATAAGTTGGTATAAATCCATTCTAATGAGGTGGATGAACCTAGAGCCTATTATACAGATGAAGTAAGTCTGAAAGAGAAGGACAAATATTGTATGTTAATGCATATATATGGAATTTAGAAAGATGGTACTGACAATCTTATATACAGGGCAGCAAAGGAGTTCAGTTTAGTCACTCAGTCATGTCTGACTCTTTGCAACCCTGTGGACCGCAGAATGCCAGGCCTCCCTGTCCATCACCACCTCCCGGAGTTTACCCAAACTCATGTCCATTGAGTTGGTGATGCCATCCAACCACCTTATCTTCTGTCATCCCCTTCTTATCCTGCCTTCAATCTTTCCCAGCATCAGGTTTTTTTCCAATAAATCAGCTCTTTGCATCAGGCGGCCAAAGTATTGGAGTTTCAGCTTCAATATCAGTCCTTCCAATGAACTCTCAGGACTGATCTCCTTTAGGATGGACTGGTTGGATCTCCTTGCAGTCCAAGAGACTCTCAAGAGTCTTCTCCAACACCAAAGTTAAAAAGCATCAATTCTTCGGTGCTCACCTTTCTTTAAGTCCAACTCTCACATCCGTACATGACTACTGGAAAGACCATAGCCTTGACTACACGGACCTTTGTTGGCAAAGTAATGTCTCTGCTTTTCAATATGCTCTCTAGGTTGGTCATAACTTTCCTTCCAAGGAGTAAGTGTCTTTTAATTTCATGGCTGCAGTCACCATCTGCAGTGATTTTGGAGCCCCCAAAAATAAAGTCAGCCAGTGTTGCCACTGTTTCCCCATCTATTTGCCATGAAGTGATGGGGCCAGATGCCATGATCTTAGTTTTCTGAATATTGAGCCTTAAGCCAACTTCTTCACTCTCCTCTTTCACTTTCATCAAGAGGCTTTTTAGTTCTTCTTGGCTTTCTGCCATAAGGGTGGTATTATCTGCATATCTGAGGTTATTGATATTTCTCCCAGCAATCTTGATTCCAGCTTGTGCTTCATCCAGCCCAGAGTTTCTCATGATGTACTCTGCATATAAGTTAAACAAGCAGGATGACAATATACAGCCTTTATGTACTCCTTTTCCTTTTTGGAACCAGTCTGTTATTCCATATTCAGTTCTAACTGTTGCTTCCTGACCTGCATACATAGGAGACACCGATATAAATAACAGATTTTTGAACACAGTGGGGAAAAGAGAGGGTGGGATGATTTGAGAGAATAGCATTGAAACATACAGATAACCACATGTGAAATAGACAAGCAATGAGGGAACCCACAGTCAGTGAGAGGGATTGGGAGAGGAGGGAGGTAGGACAGGGGTTCAGGAGGGAGGGCTCATATGTATGCTTATGGCCAATTCATGTTGATGTATGGCAGAGGCCAGCAGACTATTGTAAAGCAATTATCCTTCAATTAAAATAAATTTTTTTAAAGGTGATAGCAAAAAAAAAAAGAAATGAACTCAAGGAAAGATCCTGGGTGTTTTCTGTCTTTGTTCTCTAGGATCTACTATTGTGCTTTGCTCATGCTGCAATCAAACATACATTGTTTAAATTGAAGGTAAGCACGTTTACTTCACACACGAATTTTTGAATCATTCACTCCCTGATAGCCCCTAGTCTCTTTTCTCTTTTTGGAGAGAAGATAGAGTTTTCCAAAATGATTTGATCTATATAACCAGTTCATTGGTTCAAAGCATTTGGACTGCCTTCATGCAAGAAGAAACATCACGCAAGTTTTCCTTCATGGAACTATGCCAAGAGCTAAGTACTAGGTTATTGAATCCTCTGTTTCAAAGCCACCCTTGACTTATTTCCAAGATTATTTTTTCCCAGTTACACTGATTCTTTATGTGTGTATTCCCTGCCCTTGGCCATGTTTAAAATTGAATTGCTTATGTCTCCTCCCTTGACTTCTCTTTTAAACCTATTATGATTTAGTTCATTTTTTCTTAGCTCCTTATTTGAAAATTTCTGGCTGTAACACTTTCTTAAAACTTCTATTGCCATCCCAGCTTTTTGCTTAAGCTCAGTGGTGCATTAATAAGGTTGGGCAGAGTTTCAACAGCATTTAATCTTACATTTTTAATTATTCCTCACATTTTGCTGTCTTGACACATTTACTGTAATAAAGGAAATCATTAATTCACTTAGAAATATGTGTGTGAAAACTATATTTTTCCTTTTGATTAATTTCCATATTCATCATTACTTTGCTGTTAATTTACTATGCATTCACAAGAATGAGGGGGAAGAGCACAAGTTTTTCCTTTTTGTTCAGAAAGAACTGTCTTAGAAATCAAATGGAGCTGAAAATTAATTTGCATTTTGGCTGGCAAATGGGAAGAGAATACTTCTTCTTAAAGATGTATGTTGGTCCCATCCTCATGTTTCTTCTAAATCTAATTATACAGCACACCCTTCTCTGTTTTCCTCTATAAAAATACCATAAACTGGGTGGCTTATAAGCAACAGAAATTAGTTTCTCATGGTTCTGGGGCCTAGGAAGTCCAAGATCAAGGCACTAGCACATTCCATGTCTGGTGAGAAACCATGTCCTGGTTGGTAAATTGAATCTTCTTACTTCATCCTCACTTTACAGAAGGAGAAAGAAAACTCTCTGGGGTCTCATTTTTAAAGACACAGATCTCATTCAGGAGGGCTCTACTTTCATAACCTGATCATCTCCCAAAGGACCCACCTCCTAAAACCATCATGTTGGAGATGTGGTTTCAACACACGAATTTCAGGGGGACAAATATTCAGTTTATAGGATTTCTACCTTCATATCAATTTCTAAACTACTTTCTCATCCTTTATGAAAAGAAAATAAACCTGATTTCCCTTTGTATAAAGGAAGACAATATAGTCAATATAGACAGTATCATCAATATAGATAGTATAGTCAAGGCTATGGTCTTCCCACTGGTATGTATGGTTGTGAGAAGTAGACTGTAAAGAAAGCGGAGTACTGAAAAATTGATGCCTTTGAACTGTGGTGCTGGAGAAAACTCCTAAGAGTCCCTTGGACAGCATGGAGATCAAACTAGTCATCATAAGGGAAATCAACCCTGAATATTCCTTGAAAGGATTGATGATGCAGTTGAAATGCCAGTGTTTGGGTCATCTGATGTGAACAAGTGATTCACTGGAAAAGTCCATGATGCTGGGAAAGATTGAGGGTAGAAGGATAGGGCGTCAGAGGATGAGATGCCTGGATGGCATCACTGATGCAGTAGACATGAACCTGGGCAGACTTTGGAAGATGGTGAGGGACAGGGAGGCCTGGTGTGCTGCAGTCCATGGGGTCACAAAGAGTCAGACATGACTGGGCAACTGAACAACAACCACAACAAAGGAAGGCAATAATCGAAAATAAACTTACAAAGCGAGCTTTAACTTAAACAGTATTTGAATGATCCCTCTGTCAGAAAATGAGAACCATGCTTGGGTGGGAAGGTCAAATATCTTATCCAGAGTTAGCAGCAAAGGATGGAGTCCTGGAATAAAGGGAAGGTCTTGAATTGTGTCTGTACACGGAGTGAATTGATAGTGGTAATGACTCCTAAAATTAATGAAAAAGAATCTATTGTTTTTCCATAAGTGATTAAAATAGCCATCTTGGGAAGATACCAAATTTACAGTTATGAAATGAGAACCAAAGTATGAAGCCAGAAAATAGCTAATATTTACAGATGAGTATACATGCCGCATACTATTCTTAGACCTTTGTAAATCTGTAAAAAGTCCTCACAATAACACAGAGAGGATTTCTACTATGTACATTTTACAGAGGAGAAAATTGAGGTTTGCAAAAGTTAAATAAGTACCCCTAGTTTGTTATTAATAAGTGGAAGGACTTGCAGTTTGAACTCAGGCAAACTAAACTCTGGAGCCCACGTTCTTAACTTCAACATAATCCTGCTATTTACCAAATAAAACCTGAGTAATTCATGTTGTTTCTCTGACTCCAGATTTTGCTTGTAAAATACCCCTTCTGTGTCTGAACTTACTGTGCACAAGTGGAGGGTAGAGGACTATGCTGCTGCTGCTGCTAAGTCACTTCAGTCATGTCCGACTCTGCGACCCCATAGACAGAAGCCCACCAGGCTCCTCTGTCCCTGGGATTCTCCAGGCAAGAACACTGGAGTGGGTTGCCATTTCCTTCTCCAATGCATGAAAGTGAAAATGAAAGTGAAGTCACTCAATCGTGTCCGACTCTTAGCGACCCCATGGACTGCAGCCTACCAGGCTCCTCCGTCCATGGGATTTTCCAGGCAAGAGTACTGGAGTGGGTTGCCATTGCCTTCTCCAAGGCTTTGCAAATGGCCATTGTCTTGGTTTCCTTCTGGGTTTGAATTCTGGGTTTTCCCTGTATGGCAAGTTATCATAGATGGTCATACATCCATTTGCTCACCTCTAAAGGGGCATAAGAACAGAGGATGCAAAGGATTTGGAGGGAAGGTGAATAAGAGATGATGTGTGTATAAATAACTCAGCACAGTACCTGGGGTATACTCAGCTCTCAGTAAATGATTCTTAACCTAAAGCATCCTTTACAGTAACACTTACTGGAGGAGGAGAATAAAAACATATATCAGAGTTGTAGAGAATGTAACCCCCAAACAAAATTTTCTTGTTTTATTTTACACATTCATGTAGACTTTCCATTCTGCTCTATTATATACATGTGTATATGTTTATGTACATGTGTATGTATATATATACACATGTGTATATATATGCATACATATGTATATGTATCCAACATGCATGCATACATACATATATATATATATATATGTATGTATGCGGGATGGCATAACCAGTGCAATGAGCATGAACTTGGGCAAACTCCCGGAGACAGTGAGAGACAGGGAGGCTTGGCGTGCCACAGTCCCTGGGGTCACAAAGAGTCAGACATGACTGGGTGACTTAACAACATCAACAATACGTATGTATGTGTGTGTGTACATATATATCTCGTGTTAAAAACATGTTTGCTACTACTAATTTCCAGGACTTAATGTTTTAAGTGTGCTACCTATGTCCTTGGCTAACACTCAAGATTGTGTGCCAGTGAATCTATATCCATTTTGAAAACTTGGGTTGTAACATAAAGCCAGATGCAACAGAATCATAATAATTTGCTCATAAATAGATGTAAGAAAGACTTTGAAGGCAGCAAAAACTTTGGTAGCATTTAGCTTTTCCTGTGTCATGGGCACAGATGGTGTCACAGACAAATCGCCTGTACCTCTTTAGTGAAAGTTGCTCAGTCTTGTCCAATTCTTTGCGACCCCATAGACTATACAGTCCATGGAATTCTCCAGGCCAGAATACTGGAGTGGGTAGCCTTTCCCTTCTCCAGGGGATCTGCCCAACCCAGGGATCAAACCCAAGTCTCCCGCATTGCAGGCAGATTCTCTACCAGCTGAGCCACGAAGAAAGCCCAAGAATACTGGAGTGGTACCTCTTCAAGTGTTGGATAATAATTCACAGCTGCTTGGCTGGTAAGCTTTGCTCCCACTGCCTGCCCTGCCCATCTATTCTGGGGCAGTGACTCACTGGCACTGCTTTGCCTCCAGGTGGCGCTAACCATGGTGCTTGGCTTTCATTTCCCATCCATGTGATTAGATCTAAGCTAGTTTATGCCCTATTATGCTTCTTTCCTTCATACTCAGTTTCCAAAAAGCAACTCTTCTCCCCACCCCAGTCCCCCCAAAAGTTCTTGTAACAGAATTCTCAATTTCAGCTCTACTTCTAATGGAAGTGAACTTAAAACTTAAGAGATTTAGTATTCAAACAGAATGTTGTGAACTCCACAAGAAAGACAAAACAGAGTTTAAACATTTTAAAGCAAAATGATTTAAATGCTCAGATTTTTTTTTGAATATTATTTATCTCAGTGTTTCAAAATGTAGTACTGTAGTTCTGGGGGAGTTAAATGGTTTTGAATGACAAATTGCTTAATTACTGTAGTTTTGTGTTTATGTTAATATCAGTTGGTAAAAATATATGTGTCTGTGTTTATGATTGCTTAGAAAAACTTGGAAGTTATATTTAAATTTGATTTTAAAAACATTAATTATAGATAGGAATGCAATGATCCAGCAATCCCACTGCTGGGTATACACACCGAGGAAACCAGAAGGGAAAGAGACACGTGTACCCCAATGTTCATCGCAGCACTGTTTATAATAGCCAGGACATGGAAGCAACCTAGATGCCCATCAGCAGATGAATGGATAAGAAAGCTATGGTACATATACACAATGGAGTATTACTCAGCCATTAAAAAGAATACATTTGAATCAGTTCTAGTGAGGTGGATGAAACTGGAGCCTATTGTACAGAGTGAAGTAAGCCAGAAGGAAAAACACCAATACAGTATACTGATGCATATATATGGAATTTAGAAAGATGGTAACAATAACCCTATGTATGAGACAGCAAAAGAGACACGGATGTATAGAACAGTCTAATGGACTCTGTGGGAGAGGGAGAGGGTGGGAAGATTTGGGAGAATGACATTGAAACATGTAAAATATCATGTATGAAACGAGATGCCAGTCCAGGTTCGATGCATGATACTGGATGCTTGGGGCTGGTGCACTGGGACGACCCAGAGGGATGGTATGGGGAGGGAGGAGGGTTCAGGATGGGGAACACATGTATACCTGTGGCGGATTCATTTTGATGTTTGGCAAAACTAATACAATTACGTAAAGTTTAAAAATTAAATAAAATTTAAAAAAAAACATTAATTATAGATACTAATTGGATATGGCAAATATATCAAATGTGTAAGTTGGTGGGTAAAATGTTAGGAAACACTTCTAATCCCCCAAATTCTTCGGTCTGTAGCCATATATCATCTAAATAACTAGAATCCATTTTTTTATCTTGAGTACATGAATTTTACTGAATTTTGGGGGGGGTTGCCTGTGACAGTGCTGTCCAGCATGGTGACATCTGGCAAAAGATTATAGTAATTTCTAAGTGATGGCCAAGTGTTAGATGGTTGGCGAAGTCTTGGTAACCAGCTTCTGTCATGAAGACTTCCTCTATTATTTAATTGTAGTGTACTACACCTTCCCCACAATGCAAGTGTGTATTTTCCCATCATCTCATTTTAGACATGCTCCATTGGGGGAAAAATTCATCATCAGATTTCAGGGGTTAGGATATGGTCTTTAATTATTTGAATAAGGTACACATGCTAGGGGCTCTTGTCTCTTTGAATCCAGTAGATTTCTGCACCGAATCATTAATATTTGTGAGCTTTGTAGAAAGAGATTCTATGGCTGATAGTAGATTCTAAGAATTTTCCTGTTTCCCAAAAGGTCAAGAACTACTAGAAACATAGAAAACGTGAAATAGAAGATTTAGAGAGAGTGGGAATAATTACATTGTTATCTGTAAAATATATAATCTTGAAAATCAAATAGATTTTAGGTTAATCATAATTTTTTATTGGTAATTCTGACTTTTTAAACCAGTATCTAGCAAGCACATCTCTCTTAACAGTAGCACTTGTTCAGTATCTTCTAAACCATGACTGTTTTTTAATATGATTATAAATATGTGTAACATAAAATTTATCATGTTAGCCACTTTAAGTGTTTAGTGGAATTAAGTAGAGTTCCATTGTTGGAAAGCCATCACCAGTATTCATTTCCAGAATGTTTTCATTATCCCAAACTAAAACTCTGTACCCATTCAATAATGATTCCCCATTTCACCCTTCCCCATTCCAGCCCTGTTAATCTCTATTCTACTTTCTGCCTCTAAGAATTTGATGATTCTAGCTACTTCATGTCAGTGGAATCATACAGCATCGGTCCTTTTGTGTCTAGCTAAACCATGATAATGTCAATTCTGTTACACTCAGTAGGGTTCATGATGACAAAAATTGTTTTTACTAAGTATTTTTTATTTGACTTTAGCATCCAGGTATATGTAAGGGTTTCCAAATATATATATAGATATAGAAAACAAAGTAGTGGTTACCAAGAGAAACAGGGAAAGAGGAAGAGGCAAATTAGGAGTATGAGATTGAGATACGAACTAATACATATAAAATATGTAAGAAACAGGATATGTACACCTGAAACTAACATAATGTTGTAAATCAACTATACTTCAATGAAAATAAATACAAATTTTTGAAAAGAAAAAAGGGACAGCTATCTTGCTGTGGAGTCGATTTATTTGCATAAATGTTACAGGAACAAATTTTAAATCCTTGGTAATAGTAATTTTTATTATTTCCTTATGTACTAATATTTCAGTAAACAATCTGTGAGTTAAAAAAACATCTAAAAAAGCATCCACATAATATAGTTTATAAGTTTTTAAATTCATATTGTCTCTTATGAGTTGTGGAAATTAAAAAGCAGTATGGCATAGAGCTGGAGACACATGTTTCATTCTTGCGAAGATTCAGTTACCTCATGTTAAAGATGAGGAATATAATCTAACTCAGAAGTGGGTATGAGTCTTAGGTGAGGTCATGCCTCCATCTACTCAGTAAGTATTTATTATATGCTTATTATAGGCCAGACAATGCATTAAGTGCTGGCTGTGCTGTGATGAATAATACAGAAAAAGCACATGCCTTCATGGAGCTTGTAGTTCCTGGCACACGTACATGCTCAAAAGTATTAGTTGCAATTATTAACATTACCTAGTATTTGATCCTGAGTTAGGAGAAAAAAAAAAACTATCATATCCACCCAACTGTTAACAAATTGCAAGCATTTTATCCAACCCTAAATACTCGACACAAGTAAGAAAGCTAAGCATTTTCTAAAAGTTGATAATTGCCTTATTAACCAGACAAGAACTTCCTAGAATGGCAAATATTGCTGAGTTGACAATATTGAGTAATAAGACAGTAAAAGAGCATCAGCATGAATCCCTATACTGAAGGGTTATGAAAAAATGTAATTTGGAGATATTTGAGTGACCCAGAGAAGCTACATTTCGCTTAGAAGTGTTGAAAATGCTTTGACAAATCGGTTTATATCTGAGAACATGAATGAGTCTAAGACAGTCCTCATCTTCTAGAAAAGAACAAATGTGAAATAAGACTGCTATTATTTCTTTGGGTCTTACTGAGATTATTTTCTGCAAGAGGATGTGAATATGTGAGTTTTCTATAATAACATCATACCTTGTGTTGGATCACTAGGTAGTTATGGGATAATCTAGGGCTCAGGGAGAGATTTTTATGACAAGCTTTATAATAGACTTTCAGTGTTTTTCAAGAAGAAAATCCCACTGAGGATAGAAGGTTTATATTTTTCCCTGGCTATAACACATCTCCATAAAGATGATATTCTGCTGATATTTGAGATTCATGTTTTCTGCACAAAAACTTTAAATGTTTTGTTCTGTGTGACAGTGAAACTGTCTAGGAATGCTAAGGCAAGGGGGGAAATGGCATGTAGGTAATATTTACAGAAATAGGTAAGAAAATTTAAGCCTAGGAGAGAGAAAGTAAACTGATAATTACTGCCCAGTGTTTTGTCTTTTCCCTTGAATCTCTTCAGTTTTAAGTGATTTGGGCACTGTGAACAAAATGATTTTTCTTTATATTTCATCAACTTCTGATTTGAATTAAAAACATTTTTAGACAATCAATGGGTTATTTAAAATCCACAAAGCCAATTCCTTGTGAAGAAACTATTGTTTGTTCTTTGCCACCCGTAGTGCATTCTTCTGTGATGGTCACTATGTCAGTTTGGCTAGGGCAAGGTACCCAGCTATTTGGTCAAATCACTGGTCTGAAGGTTATTGTAAAGGAATTTTTTCCTAGATGACATTAACATTTTAATCAGCAGCAGATTACTTTCCATAAATGTGAATGGGCCTCATCCAGTCAGCTGAAGGACTTAATAGACCAAAAAAAAAAAAAAAAACCCATCTCCCCAGAAAAGGGGGAATTCTACCATCAGACTGCCTTTGGACTGCAGCAGTAACATTAACTCTTCCCTGGGTGTCAATCCTATCAACTCACCCTGCAGATTTCGGACTGTCAGCTCTCACAATCACAAGTCAATTCCTTAAAATACATCTTTCTCTTCTATATATCCATATATCTTACTGTGTTTGTTATTCTAGAGAACACTGACTAACACACCTTGTATGCATGAATCATTCTTTTTTAATATTTGTTTTTATTTATTTATTGTGGCACCCAGATCTTTAGATGCGGCATGGAAAATGTTTTAGTGTGCCATGTGGGGTCTTCTGGTTGTGGCACATGTGTGAATCTTTCTTGAATCAGACATTCCTACCTAGGCATTCTCCTTGGACAATTAATTGGGAAGTCTTTTTGCCATGTCTGTATGAGACAGAGTTCAAGTATATTTGGGAGCCTGGTTATGGAATAAAGCATCAGATTTTAAAAATAGAGCTGTATTATCTATCCAATTCTACACTGATATTTCACCTGTGTGTGTATTAATGTTTTCATCTTCCACACCCGTACATTCTTCCTATTGTTGGTATCAAGTAACATAAAGCAGAGTCTTGAAAACTTTGGTTTTACCCATCAAATGAAAACAGGTACTCTTCCAATCTAAAAAGGACAAATGCTAGCATTAAGTCAACCTCATTATTAAAATTCCAGTTATCTTTTAAAACTGCCTACATGAGGGCACCAAATGGGTTATAAAAAAGACAATAGAAAACTCTTTGACAGAAAAGAGATTATGAGAGCATAAAATAACTGTTTGCTCAAATATGTTTTTGTGGGGTAATGGGGACAGCCATTTGAATGGAGGATGAGTATAAACTGAATAAGCTAAAGAAACCATACTTGATTTCTGCATTTCTGGAAACACAATCTAGAGTATTAGGATTGAACCTGAAATAAAGAAGTGAAGTAAAGATTAATCCCTGGATTCCAGTTGATAGCAATGAAATAATAAAAATATCCGGCTATTATAGACTATATCATTTATCCATTTCATTCCCAGTTGGAATCATGCAACATAAAATATAGGCTGGATATGAAAAATGTGATGGTAAAGGTATCAGTCTTTAAAAACTTATGATAGCCTTCTATTTATTGCAACTATTTTCATCCATCCCCTTCTTCAGTGTATTAGCTCATTGTAGTCAGTGGACAATGAATTTACATATCTTTATATGCTTCATGGTGTTGAACATACATACAAACATACCCACACACATAGCTGTTTCAATTTGCTATTGCCAAGAAATTCTGCTTAGCAAATCTCCTCACACTCATTAGCTTAAAGCAATAAGCATGTATTAAATCTCACACATCTCTGAATTGCCTGTGGATCGACATTTTTGTAGGCTGGTCCAGACATAGCTCTCCTGATATAAGCTAGGCTTGGCTGGGTGGTTTGGTTCTTATTTATGTGTTTTCTTTTACTCTCAGAGAGATAGTTTCGCATGTTCTCATCACAGAGGCAGAGATACAGGAGGTCAAGCCCAATCAGAGAAACATTTCAAACCTCTAGTTTGTCATATCTACCAAATTCACATTGGTCAGATAGCAAATTACCAATCTCTATCCAGGGATTAGTGGGATCAGAGATGCTGCAGAGTTACTGGACAAGTTTTTGGTGTGTAATTCCATTGCTGGGAGAGGGGAAATAAAGCATTGAAATAGTCTACCACAGATATTCTCAAGGAATTCTAAGTGTACATGTGTTTTTCCAAACTATATATGTTTATGGATTCTTAATAACTTATAAAAGTGACAATTGAATATGCTCATATGCAGAGTTTCAAAGTTATCTTTAAGATAAGAACCTTTAGCATATTTTAGTGAAAGGGAAAAGCAGTACACATACATCATGAAAGGTCGAACAACTTTTACAGGAATGCAGTAATTCAGAGCTTTGTGGAGTAACAAAATTGTTCTTATGCGCCTTCTAGGATGAATTAGGTTTTCTTTGATGTAGAATATCTTCAGAGTGAATCCAGATCAAGAGAGAAACTGTCCCCACAGCTCTTAGTGAAATATACTACAGAAGATCCACTTTTATGACCAATAACTTGATTTTATACCTCAATTTGTGAACAGCACATCTGGCAAACAATATGACTTAGGAAAGGAAAAAGACAAAAAAAAAAAACAACTAAAAATTATTTTATAAAATAGAATGTCATCTGAGAGTAACTTGATTCCTAAAAGAAAAATAAATTTGTTTTATTTTGGTCACATAATAGTGCCATACATTCTTTACAGTATTTTACAAAGTAGAATTGACCCTTAAATAACACAGGTGTTAGGAGCATGCTGCTGCTGCTGCTAAGTCGCTTCAGTCGTGTCCGACTCTATGCGACCCCATAGATGGCAGCCCACCAGGCTCCCCCGTCCCTGGGATTCTTCAGGCAAGGACACTGGAGTGGGTTGCCATTTCCTTCTCCAATGCATGAAAGTGAAAAGTGAAAGTGAAGTCGCTCAGTCGTATCCGATTCCTAGCGACCCCATGGACTGCAGCCTACCAGGCACCTCCATCCATGGGATTTTCCAGGCAAGAGTACTGGAGTGGGGTGCCATTGGCTTCTCCAGTTAGGAGCATGGGCCCTCTGCAAAGTTGAAAATCCATATATAATTTAGAGTTGACTGTGCATATGTTGTTCCTCAGTATCCACAAGTTTGCATCCACAGACTTAGCTAAGTACAGATTGTGTAGTGCTGTAGTATTTACTACTTTTAAAAATCTACCTGTAAGTGGACCCACATAGTTTAAATACACATCATTCAAGGGTTAACTGTATTTTCATATGTCTGGTTGGATATTCTTACAATAGCATTAATATAGACAGACAAATGTATCCTCATTTGACATATGAAGAAATTAAAGCTCGAGTCAATGAAATTAAGATGATTGCAGTCTATGTAATAGTGAAGGATGCATCTGACAGCAAATAAAAGATAATCCAATTCAAACTGGCTTAAACTATAAAAAGGATTAACTGAAGTTCATGTAAACTGAAGCTCAGAGGTAGACTAGGATAATCCTTGGTTTAATAAGAGCTTGACCTTTCTGGGATTGCTGTGTGTCTTTCTCCACATATTCGTTTTATATTTATATTTTGACCATATTCACAAGATGGCCACAAGAACAGTGTTTTCTGATTGATACCCACTAACAGTATTGACACCCATGAAGCGTATCTGATGTGCTGACGTCCATGGGGTCGCAAAGAGTCAGACCAATTGGGCAACTGAACAAGGACAACAAACGGTATTGAGCTTTCTGCTCATGGAACCATCTGGCAGCTAGTCTCACAGGACCTGGAACACCATGTGGTGATTGGTCAATGCCTGGGTAACATAAACCAGTCCTTGTAGCAGCGAGTTGGAGGTTATCCAAAACTCCCTGAGATCATTGTAGCCAAGGTTTATCCCCAGGACTAGAGAAGAAGACACACTCACAATTGAACAAACATTTATTGTCTGTAGACTTTTTGATGAGGGCCATTCTGACCAGTGTGAGGTGATGTCTCATTGTAGTTTTGATTTGGATTTCTCTAATAATGAATAATGTTGAGCATCTTTTCATGTGTTTGTTAGCCTCCTGTATGTCTTCTTTGGAGAAATGTCTGTACAGGTCTATTTCCCACTTTTTCATCGGGTTGTTTGTTTTCTGGTATTTGAGTTGTATGAGCTGTTTATTTTGGAAATTAATCTTTTGTCAGTTTGTTTCATTTGCTATTATTTTCTCCCATTCTGAGGGTTGTCTTTTCACCTTGCTTATAGTTTCCTTTGCTGTGCAAAAGCTTTTAAGTTTAATCATGTCCTACTTGTTTACTTTTGTTTTTATTTCCATTACTCTAGGAGACGGGTGACATGGAAACTTACATTACCATATGTAAAATAGATAGCCAATGGGAATTTGCTGATTGGCTCAGGAAACTCAAACAGGGGCTCTGTATCAACCTAGACTGGTGGGATTGGGAGGGAGACAGGAGGAAGTTTCAAAAGGGAGGGGATACATGTATACCTATGGCTGATTCTTTGGAAGGAATGATGCTAAAGCTGAAACTCCAGTACTTTGGCCACCTCATGCGAAGAGTTGACTCATTGGAAAAGACTCTGATGCTGGGAGGGATTGGGGGCAGGAGGAGAAGGGGATGACAGAGGATGAGATGGCTGGATGGCATCACTGACTCGATGGACGTGAGTCTGGGTGAACACCGGGAGTTGGTGATGGACAGGGAGGCCTGGCGTGCTGCGATTCATGTGGTCACAAAGAGTCGGACACGACTGAGCGACTGAACTGATCTGATCTGATGACTGATTCATATTGAGGTTTGACAGAAAACAGCAAAATTTTGTAAAGCAATTATACTTCAGTAAAAAATAAATAATTTTTTTAAAAAATTGAACAAACAGAACGTACTAAGGTAATCTGGGGATTTAACCAGTGAGGGTGAAGAAAGAGGTTTAAAGCTAAGAATATGTAAAATTAAGCACTGTCTGCCACATTCCTTTTTCATTCTTAAATAATGTCTTCTTTTGATTAATATACATTTTGTTATGAGTTGTCTTATAAATATTTACCTGCTTTCTCCATTATGTGAATAATAAGACAGAGCACATTTCTTACTATTTGTAAGAAAATAATAATCTATTTCTTGAGCATTTATTGAGATTTTCTATGAGATATGATTTAAGACAAGAGCTTTGCTATTTCTGAGACAGAGTATTTCAATGTTGTTATATATTCTGATATTATTGTTCAGTTGTCATTTTTTAGTGATAACATTCATCAGAGTGAATGGTCATTTATTTGATAAATTCGTGTACACAAATTCTTGTCTTTAATGGCAGCTTGATTTGGAAGACATATCAAGTCATATATTACAAATCCATTTCCTCTGAAGATTGTTCTTCCATGTCAGCAAACGCACATTTTTTGGGAATAAATCACCAAAATGTGGCTACATATATGTTATGTATGAAACATTGTTAATGGCTCATCTTCACACCAATATGGTTTTATGCTGGACAATGTAAGGACAGTTTCCAGTCGAGAGCCTTTGGTCATTTCTCAGAGGCTCCATTAAATTTTCCAGGCTACTTAGAATACCATTTAGTAAATTGCTACCTCAGGGCACTAGATAATGATTTTATGGTTTAAAGAGTTAATATACCTGAATTGCCTGACTTAACGAAAATGCCTCATTACACCACACACACATACACAAACACACACACACACACACAGATTGACTATAACTTTAGCCACTAAGTTATATTGCTGGTGTTCCCAGGATGTTAGAAAAATAATAATTCAGTTTTCAATATTGGAGGTACTCTAGAGACCTTGTTATTAAACTTCCTCATTGTAAAGAGAACATAACAGTGTCACTGGATTTATCTGTCTTCTTGCTACTCCAGTACTTGAGAAGACTACAGCTATCTGAACTCAAAAACACACGTAATTTGAGGAGTAATGATTTCTGTGTTTTCACAGAAAATAAAATATTCCCAAATTATGTTTGGGGATGAAAGAATAACGAACCATCAGCCAAGGAAAGCTAACATCAATCATTGTAGGGAAAGAATAACACCATTTCCCAGATCTCTACAGTTTTTTAACAAGAAAAGGTGTGGTTATTGCACATACTATAGTTCTCCAGGCTAAAAAGATCCGAATGTCTTTAAAAAAAATCTAGAAAGAGGTGATCCCAGTGGACTGTAATTGGGCTGACTTGAGTTTAGGTTTAATATTCCTCCTTGCCCCTAGCATCTCCCTTGGCTGTTTCTAGGCATTGTCCTTTCCTTTCACAGACTTGACATTTTCTTTTGACCTTAACTTCTTAATGTTCCTTCACTTTCTAAATGCTTCCTTTTTAATGCATCTGAAAATGGAGTCTTTTAAATAAGGACATCTGTCATACTGTTAGTTACAAGGTAAAATCAGCACCATAACCCAAACGTCATGTTTCTCTGTCTGGTTACAGTAATGTTGTATATTTAAAACAGTAGCATTAATGTTGTTCCTATGAGTCTCAGAATGCAATTTTTTGGCTTCTCCCATATTACTTGCTCTTTTTCAACTTTTAACAATCTTGTCTCTCTTATCACTAAAAATAGATAAATTTATTCAACCTTTCTATCCCACATACCTAATCTAGCTACCTCCCTTTTGATTCCCTTCATATTTTATGTTTTTCAAGAATTAATCAGTGTTCTCTTCCTCATTACAGTTCATTTCTGCCCTCACCAACCCACTAAAACTGGATTCATTGAGTTAATAATGATCTTTTATTTATCAGATCAATGGATACTTAAGGTATTCCATCTCTAAAACAAAGAACTCCTTCCTGAAACTGACTGTTAGAAAGAAATTTTTCTTGGTCTCTGTCCCACCTCTTAGGTTGAACTTCTTTCACTTCCTCATCCCCTGCCATGCTTACCCTATAAATATATATATATTTTTGTATCTCACAGTTCTTTACATATTTAACTTTCTCACTGGCTTCAACACCACCCACACAGCTGTGATTCACCCATTTCTGTATCTAGACCAGTGGTTCTCAGCCAGGGTGATTTCACACACACACACACACTCTCCCCATGACAAACACTGGAGACATTTTTAGTGGATGCAACTAGAGGAGTGAACATGTTACTGGGATCTAGTATGCAGAGACCATGGATGCTGTAAATATCCTACATCCATGGGAAACCCGCTTGTAACAAGGGAATATCTAGCTAAAAACATCAGTAGCATCAAGGGTAATAAACTCTCATCTAGACCATACCTTTCCTCAATTTCCAATTTACATTCAGTTGCTTAGATGATGTCTGTACAACACAGATGTTCCTTAGAGGCTCTGAGCTTAACATTACCAAGAAATTCAGCATAATCTGTGCTCAGTTAATTGTCTCATGTTGCCTGGTTTTTGATTTTAGATTTAAAGAGTTTCCCTTTTCAACTCTTCAAAACGTATAGTGTGTGTGTGTATAGTGTGCGTGTGTGTATATCAAATTGTCAACATCCATTGGGTCATCAAAAAATCAAGAGAGTTCCAGAAAAACGTCTACTTCTTCTTTATTGACTATGCCAAAGCCTTTTGGATCACAATAAACCGTGAAAAATTCTTAAAGAGATAGGACTACCAGACCACCTTCCCTGCCTCCTGTGTCAAGAAGCCACAGTTAGAATTGGACATGGAACAACAGACTGGTTCCAAATTGGGAAAGGAGTACATCAAGACTGTATATTGTCACCCTGCTTATTTAACTTATATGCGGAGTACATCATGAGAAACACTGGGCTGGATGAAGCACAAGCTGGAATCAAGATTGCTGGGAGAAATATCAAAACTTCAGATATGCAGATGACACCACCCTTATGGCAGAAAGTGAAGAAAAACTAAAGAGCCTCTTGATGAAAGTGAAAGAGGAGAGTGAAAAAGTTAGCTTAAAACTCAGCATTCAGAAAACTAAGATCATGGCATCTGGTCTAATCACTTCATGACAAATAGATGGGGAAACAATGGAAACAGTGATAGACTTTATTTTGGGGGGCTCCAAAATCACTGCAGCCATGAAATTAAAAGACGCTTGCTCCTTGGAAGAAAAGCTAAAATCTATGACCAACCTAGACAGCATATTAAAAAGCAGAGACATTACTTTGCCAACAAAGGTCCATCTAATCAAAGCTATGGTTTTTCCAGTAGTCATGTACGGATGTGAGAGTTTGACTATAAAGAAAGCTGAGCACCAAAGAATTGATGCTTTTGAACTGTGGTGTTGGAGAATACTCTTGACAGTCCCTTGAACTGCAAGGAGGTCAAACCAGTCCATCCTAAAGGAAATCAGTCCTGAATATTCATTGGAAGGACTGATGTTGAAGCTGAAACTCCAATACTTTGGCTACCTGATGCGAAGAACTGTCTCATTATAAAAGACCCTAATACTGGGAAGGATTAAAGGCGGGAGAAGGGGACAACAGAGGACAAAATCATTGGATGGCATCACCAACTCTATGGACATGAGTTTGAGTAAACTACGCGAGTTGGTGATGGACAGGGTGGCCTGGCGTGCTGCAGTCCATGGGGTCACAAAGAGTCGAACACAACTGAGCTACTGAACTGAACTCAGCGTATATAATTAACACATTTCATTGCTTTAAAATTCTTATTTAGTGTTATAATTGTAATCTATGTTGACTTCTGTTTATGATAGAAATTATTTGATCTTCTATAAACTTTTGGTCACCTTTTAGAGAACGGAGGTCCAGACAAACTCATTATGGGATGGAAATCACACACACACACACACATATTTATGTGTGTGACTAAATTGTGACTTCATTTGGAAAAGTGTTGTCTACTCCATCATTTTATTTTCATAGTGTCAGTTAGACAAATTACAATTTCTAATAATTAAATTATTCAGCTCTTTTACAAAGGAATGCTTTTAAAAGTTATTAATGAAGCCAAGATCACAAACTTTTTGTCCTTGTGAGCACACACACACATGTGTGTGTATATATTTGAAATGTATATATGAAATATATATGTGTGTGTGTATGTGTGTGTGTGTGCATGCTCAGTTGTGTCAAATTCTTTGCAACCCCATGAACTGTAGCCTGCAGGCTCCTCTGTCCATGGGATTTTCCAGGCAAGAATACTGGAGTGGATTGCCATTTCCTTCTCCAGGGATATGTGTATGCATGACATGATTTCCAGTGATGCTATGTGTATGCAAGACTGAAATGAATAGCTTTAGAATAATACTTCTCAAAGGCTCCTTGGCTACACAGAACTAGGATCTTATAATCTGGAAATCTTCATTTTTAAACAAGGTGATTTTATGTGAATTCATGCTGAAGAACCAATTCCTTTGCCAAGGTCCAGGCCAATCACCACAGCTATGTCCTTTCTGTTGCCTCTGTTGAAGAGCAGCCATGTCCCCTCTATCCGTGCATTAGAGCTGTTGGCAGGCGGTGGCAAATAATTAATGTGTAGACTTTTAGACCAATGGTTTGGATGCTAGGCCTCTGAGCTGAATGTTCTCCTGAGACCATACTGAAAAAATTTTGGCGTCACCCAGACTCAAACCCTCTTTTGCTAATAGTAGTACTTGCTTCAGATGGTCACAGAATTAATCCCAGTCTCAAGGAATCAATGTAAGGTTTGAAGCTAAGGACTTCTTTAGGTGGACAGGGACACTTTCTGATCAGAAAGCACATCACTTATCAACCAAGGTGATTTTTTTTTTTCTCAGCCCTTTTGCTGCTTCTATCAATACGTCTCCCTATTTTAACTTTCTTGATTTGTATACTTGACTGCCGTTAACTTCCTTCGTTGCAGCCCTTGAGGCTTCTGGGAGCACGTGCACATCAGTGTATGATGGTCGTGTGACAGCGTGAAAGGCTCCCTTGACTAGGAAGCTGGGTACCTTGTTTTCCAACTCTGACACCAACCAGCCATAAATGTCCAGATTGCATTTCACCATTTTTTTTTTAATGGAGAGTTCTATGGCACATTCATCTCCAGCTTTTTCTTAAGTGTTCTGAGGTCTCATTGACCTCTGGGGAAGGGAGCCAATTATAATGGCATCTAGCAATAGATTTGCTTGCTTTTTTGGTTTTTGTTTCCATATGTGACCTGGAATTTTTAAATTGTATATTATAAACAACTTGTATACGTATGTGTGTGTGTGTGTTTGTATAAGCAATTGTATAGTATAAAAGGATGTTATGCATTTTTGTGTATGTATATATGTGTGTATTTATATGCTTAGTACTAGAAAGTATTGAGGGGAAAGGTCAACCATTTCTAATGAAAATATTTGAAATTAATTTAAAGAAACAGACCCACCTATGCACATGTGTAAATACAAGTACATATATATATATTTAGGTGATGGAATTCCAGTTGAGCTATTCCAAATCCTGAAAGATGATGCCGTGAAAGTGCTGCACTCAATATGCCAGCAAATTTGGAAAACTCAGGAGTGGCCACAGGACCAGAAAAGGTCCGTTTTCATTCCAATCCCAAAGAAAGGCAATGCCAAAGAATGCTCAAACTACCGCACAATTGCACTCATCTCACATGCTACTAAAGTAATGCTCAAATTCTCCAAGCCAGGCTTCAGCAATATGTGAACCGTGAACTTCCTGATGTTCAAGCTGGTTTTAGAAAAGGCAGAGGAACCAGAGATCAAGTTGCCAACATCCACTGGATCATGGAAAAAGCAAGAGAGTTCGAGAAAAACATCTATTTCTGCTTTATTGACTATGCCAAAGCCTTTGACTCTGTGGATCACAATAAACTGTGGAAAATGCTGAAAGAGATGGGAATACCAGACCACCTGATCTGCCTCTTGAGAAATTTGTATGCAGGTCAGGAAGCAACAGTTAGAACTGGACATGGAACAACAGACTGGTTCCAAATAGGAAAAGGAGTACGTCAAGGCTGTATATTGTCACCCTGTTTATTTAACTTATATGCAGAGTACATCATGAGAAACTCTGGACTGGAAGAAACACAAGCTGGAATCAAGATTGCCCGGAGAAATATCAATAACCTCAGATATGCAGATGACACCACCCTTATGGCAGAAAATGAAGAGGAACTCAAAAGCCTCTTGATGAAAGTGAAAGTGGAGAGTGAAAAAGTTGGCTTAAAGCTCAACATTCAGAAAACGAAGATCATGGCATCCGGTCCCATCACTTCATGGGAAATAGATGGGGAAACAGTGGAAAAAGTGTCAGACTTTATTTTTGGGGGCTCCAAAATCACTGCAGATGGTGAGTACAGCCATGAAATTAAAAGACGCTTACTCCTTGGAAGGAAAGTTATGACCAACCTAGATAGCATATTCAAAAGCAGAGACATTACTTTGCCAAGAAAGGTTCGTCTAGTCAAGGCTATGGTTTTTCCTGTGCTCATGTATGGATGTGAGAGTTGGACTGTGAAGAAGGTTGAGCGCCGAAGAATTGATGCTTTTGAACTGTGGTGTTGGAGAAGACTCTTGAGAGTCCTTTGGACTGCAAGGAGATCCAACCAGTCCATTCTGAAGGAGATCAGCCCTGGGATTCTTTGGAAGGAATGATGCTGAAGCTGAAACTCCAGTACTTTGGCCACCTCATGTGAAGAGTTGACTCATTGGAAAAGACTCTGATGCTGGGAGGGATTGGGGGCAAGAGGAGAAGGGGACAACAGAGGATGAGATGGCTGGATGGCATCACTGGCTCGATGGACATGAGTCTGAGTGAACTTTGGAGTTGGTGATGGACAGGGAGGCCTGGCGTGCTGCAATTCATGGGGTCACAAAGAATCGGACACGACTGAGCGACTGATCTGATCTGATCTGATATATACATAAGGAGAAGGAAATGGCAACCCACTCCAGTGTTTGTGCCTGGAGAATCGCAGGGACTGGGGAGCCTGGTGGGCTGCCATCTATGGGGTTGCACAGAGTCAGATTCAACTGAAGCAACTTAGCAGCAGCAGCATATATACATAAACTGGAGGAGGGTGCGGCAACCCACTCCAGTATTCTTGAAGGAAGAATCCCCACGGACAGAGGAGCCTGGTGAGCTGCAGTCCATAGGGTCTCAAAGAGTCGGACACAACTGAGTGACTAAGCACAGCACATATATACATAAGGGGCTTCCCTTGTGGCTCAGGTAAAAAATCCATCTGCCAATGCAGGAAATGGGTTCCATCCCTGAGTTGGAAAGATCCCCTGGAGAAGGGAAGGGCTACTCACTCCAGTATTCTTGTCTGGAGAATTCCATGGACAGAGGAGCCTGGCAGACTGCAGTCTGTGGGGTCGCAAAAGAGTCAGACATGCCTGAGCCACTGAGCATCAACAACAGACACATACATAATCACTGGACTCTGTTTCTAGAGAATGTTAGTTTTGAGTGAAAATGTGACAATGTAAGAAGTTCCTTATGAAGATTGTTCTGGCCACACTACGTGAGATGCATATGAGGGATAAAGCTTTGAGAGGAAGACATCTGTTCAGGGATGCTTAAAAATAGCTCAGAAAGAAAGAGTCTCAACAGGGTAGTAGCTTTGGAAATGAAAAGGAGGAAGTAGATGGGTCAGGGTGTGGGTCAGAGTGGTGGTTCATAAAACCAACTTCTTTGAACAGTTTCTGAATTTACCTTAGGGAAACCCCAAAACATTGTTCTTAAGGACTCAAATACCTTCTCAGAGAACTAACCAGATTCTTTTGTAGGTGCTGAAAGACTTTAATTAAACTCAACCAACTTATAAAAGAAGTAAAAGTTGAGGAGTTGACTTAATTAGGCCATCAGAGGGCTCTCCCTTTAAGATCTGAACTTCCCATTTAAAGTACAACACTCCCAGTGGCAGTGTTTGTACTACATTTGGAAATATGAATCTTTGAACAATTCCACTATTTCCACTATTTGGCTGCCTCCACCTACATTAATAGATATACTGCAGTCATCTTCCTGTGAGTCCCAGACACATGTGGCAACATTGCACAAGCTGCATGAATTGCCCACAAAGCCAGGGAAACTTATGGCTCATGTCAAGGTGGTGGCTAAATTATTATTGATCCACTTGGCTGCCTCTTGTCACTATGTCACAGCTGGCTTGCAGTCCTAGGGAAGACCTAGTACATATGCTGAATCTTGAAGGCTCAGGGGGAAAAATGAGGGGGAAATAAAGAAATAGTATTAACCACTCAATATCCTGCCGTGCTTTGGTTCAGGGTGTTGGCAAGAAAGTAGAATTCATAGTTTGGTGGAGAGAGTGTTGGCGGTTAGAGAAAAAATTTTATTTAAATTTTAATGAACGGTGGCTAAGTGCTTTAGATTATGTGAACATTCAATTTATAAGTTAATTTTGGAGTGCCTACCCCAGAAATCACATAATCTAAAATCACTCTAATAAGAGTTTGGCTGTGACTGAATTCACAGTCAAAGGAGAGACGTTACTCTAAATTTAGCCTCATTTTTGGATCATGAAAATCGTTAGATTGGGTCATACACACCATGGTGCCGAGTGGTGCTTAATTAACTTAATGGGCCAAGACTTCATTTTGCATGATCTTTATGGTATTTGTGGAACTATTAGCTGTGGAGATAGCAGGAGCAAAAGCCAGAAGCTACCACCAGGGGGCGCTTAAGTACTTTCTTTCTCTACAAGTCAATCAAATCAGGACTTCCTGATGCCTGGAAGAAGCATGAGAGTAGAAATTGATTTCCAGAAGGGTAACATTAAACTTCCTTAAATATATTAGAAAAATAAACTGGTTCTAGTGATTTAGGTACCCAGACCACACAATACACACACATAAAGGAAACATGTTTTCAAATCACAGTGCGTATATTGAAAGAAACAGTTCATTAACTTCTCTTCTTATCTCAATTCTCACAACATTATCTCATGTAAAGTATCTCAGTTCTCACAACAGTATTATGAAGCAGGTACTATTATTATCTTTCTTTTGTAGAAGGGGAAATGGCAACTCTGAGAAGTTAATATAGGTTACATGATTGATTGGTTTTAGAGCTGGTATTGTAATGCAACAAACCCTTAATTTTTCATCTGTGTGTCCGTTTGCATCTGAAATCAACACTCTTGGAATTGGCCAAAATCCAGAGGTTTGTCAAAATTTTGAACAAATGGTGTTTAAAATTTAGGGGAAATTTAAAAGTTTTAGTTGACCTCAATGTTATATTGAATTTCCTTCATGGTAAGAGAAAAATACGGAAGAGAATGGACAGTAGCATTTGGTAATAAACACAGAAACACTATAATAGTAATATAAAACACTCGAGCTGCTTTGTGAATTAATTTTAAAATAGTTGCATGCCTGAAATTGCTTAATATGAACTTCCCAATGAAAGAATCTCTGACTTATCTTTCTTGTTAATAGGATTGTCACTTTTTTCCCTCTCTGACTCTGAACAACAGATAACATTATATAAAACTTGTCCCAATAGGCTCCAAATCAGCAGAGGTGGGAGAATACACACTCTTATTCAGAGGCCCATTTTCTTTGTTTTGCAAAAACCAGTGGGGAAGAAGGTTAATCACAAACAGAGATGTAATTCCATTCAGGGGGGAGTTCCTTCCCCACTCTGACAATGGCCTTAATCTTAATTACGTGATTTACTCCATGGAAAAGTCAGATTAATGTACCTGTTAGAACACCACCCAGTTTGTCTAATTAATGTAAATTGTAAAATGTTCAAAAGGTGTCAGGAAGCAGAATGTGGTCTGTTCCTCTAATTTGAAAACACTCTAATTAGGATGTATTCTTGGAGAGAGGGTGCCTTGTGTACCACGGTCAGGAAAATCAGGAAGATTTCCAAGAAAAAACAAAAAGGCTTGGACTGAAGTCACATAGGAGATGCATTGCCTTTCTGAACAAAGACATATGAAATAATGGGCTCCATGACCGCCTGTGTGTTGGTCTCAGGTTGGATCAACTCCTCTGAACTAAGTCTGAGAAGGCACAGTTAGAAGTGCAATTCATGCTTTGAGAATACTCTGAGCATTAGCACAACACTGAGAAGAGCTGGAGAAAAGAGAATTTTCTGTCTCCTAAAGTTTGAAGTCAGTGTCCTTATGTTAGTTTAATAATGTAAGTTTATAACTCAGTAGAACGTGTCCAACAATAACTTTAAGATCATGTGATTCTATTTGATTTTACCTCTAGACAAGAGGTACACACAGTGATATCTCAATTTCAATCAATGATAATAGTCAAAATATTTTTAAAAGGTACAGATGTCCTGATGAATCAAAACAGTTACTGACTATAAAAAATTTGTATGACCCTACTGCTATTATCAACTGAATATCCACTGGCTATGAATTGATTTGTGTCCCCAAAAGATTCTTACCGAAGCTCTAACCTACATTTTGATTATGTTAGGAGACAGGCCTTTTAAGAGATAATTAATAAGGTCATTATGGTGGGACCTAAATCTGATAGGATTAGTGGCCTTACAAGAAGAGGAAGAGGGCTTTCTCTCTTTCCCCCTCTCCCTACTTTTGATCAGAGGAAGCCATCTTCAAGCCAGAGAGCCCTTACCAGAAACTAAACTCTGCAGAACCTTGAGCTTGGACTTTCCAGGCTCAGAAACTGTGAGGATGTAAATCTCTTTTAAGCTGCCCAATCTATGGCGTTTTGTTATGGCAGCCCTAGCAGACTAATATGCGGCTCTGAATAATTACAGCAGTCTTCCTGCTGAGAATCAGGTATATTTGTAACACAGAGATTGGCCTTGAGTTTACCTTTAAAAGCTTCTAGATAGATTTGACAGCTTTTTGTAATACTACTTAAAACCTGAAAATCCATTCATATGAATACTCTTCTGGACATACTTTCTGCAATAGTAATAAATTATTTTTTGTAATATCTGTATCCTGGGAAAACCAGTGTAGTTAATTTTATTTTATAAAGAAAAGCATCACTTATTACAGAAATTTACTATTTCCAGAAATGGTACAATATGCCACTTACCTTAATGAAGTTTTTAAAAGGTAATTTTCTAAGATGCTCCAAAAAGGTTACATTAAAAAAAAAAAAAAAAACTCTTGATTAATCAAGTGTGAAAAATAGAGCTTTGTTAAAACAAAGTTCAATGTGGTTATTCTATTGCTGGACTTGTAGACACTTCCGCATGCCAATGTGTTGAGTGATAAATAATGTTCATCGTGATTTTCAAGAATGAGATAAAAATGAAGATTTTCTCAGCACATCTGACAACAGGACCCTTATTTCATTTAGTATTAAAAACCTATGGAACTGATATCTGCAGAACACATAGCCTCTCAGCAAATCCTATCTTAAAAATGAAGAATTCTTTTGCAAAGAAAAGAATTGCTGTATCAGTAGATTTCAGAGCAGGTACAGAAAAGAATATTAATTATTTCAAACAGAACAGAATTTCACACTTGGAATTAGGTGGGAGGTAGGTGGGAAATACTGCTGCTGAATCTTTAGGTCACATCCTGTAAACTGCATTAACATCAGAAAGGAGCTGCCAAAGGTGAGAACTGGCAGAGGATATGGAGTCTTGCCAGACCCTGCAGATGCTCTTGTCTTCTGAAATCAACACTGTCAGCCTCGACTGCTGGAGGAAGGTGGCCTGTTCTGCCTCTTACATCTTCCTCTGCGCACACAAGCATGTCTCACTGGCACAGGTAGATTGAATCCAGAGCCCTAGAGATACAAGAGTCTGTGGAATTTAACACCCAGGCTTCCAGCCTCGGAGATACAGACCTATGAATCATATATTCTGGATTTCTACTTATGTTGAAGCACACTGTAAACAGATGTTCTGAGATTTTTAAGTCCTGTTTGCAATTCTCTTTTCATATTCCTTTGGAAAATGGACCACAAATCGCTCTTTTATAATGTTATTTTTGGTTGTGCTGGGTGTTCATTGCTATATGCAGGCTTTCTCTAGTTATGGAGAGTTGAGGCTGCTCTCTGGATGTGGTCCACAGGCTTCTCACAGTGGTGGCTTTTGTTGAAGATCATAGGCTCTGGGCATGAGGGCTTCAGGAGCTGCAGCGCACAGGCTCAGTAGTGGTGACATAGGAGCTTAGCTGCTCCTCAGCATGTGGAATCTTCCTGGCCCAGAAGTCGAACCCATGTCTCCACATTGGCAGGCAGGTTCCTATCCATGCACCACCAGGGAAGTCCTGAGAACAAATCTCTTTAACATTCTTTTACATGCTTGAAGAATCATAAGCACATAGTAGAGGCTTCAGAAATACTTGTTGTGTGAATAAATGAATAAAAGACACCTCTGTTTTTTATGTGATTGATGTAAGAGGAAAATACGGTGAAATGAGAAGATTGTTAATAAATGGATGCTTCTCCTGTGGAATCCACAGGTAAGCCTCGAGTAGTGCTTTGTGAATTAACTTCATTTAATAATGACTTATTTCTGTTATCGTAAGCTTACCTACACAGTAAAATTGAATTAAGCAATATTTACTACAGGGCATGCATGAAAAGAAAAAAGCACATTTACTGAATACGAGGACATGAAAGATAAGATAGAGCAACAATCCCTTATGACTCTCCTGTGTTTTTCTCTTTCTCTCCTCTTTGCCACAGTGGTCAGAGACTTTCAAAGGACATGACACAGTTCTCTTCAGTGTAGAGAGGGCTTACAGTTAATGGAGTATCAATGCTTCTCCCCGGAACACGGCTCAGATATACAGGTTCTCATCTGTCTTTCTATGGAAAAGTCAGAGATCAATGTTGGAGCTTGGATTTCCCTGGCAGTGCAATGGGTAAGACTGCACACTTCTACTGCAGGGGGCACAGGGTCTATCCCTGGTCAGGGAACTAATACCCACATGCCACACACGTGGCCAAATAAATAAAGTTGGAGCTTGAAGTACCACGTAAATAGTGTCAATTCCAGTGTGTGTGTGTGTGTGTGTGTGTATTAGGGAGCAAGAGTTTTTCTCTCAATATGCTATTTTATTTGTTTTATTGTAATATCTGAGCAAAAGAAGGAGATTCTAATCAGCTAAGATATTTTCTTTAACTTAGGTGGACATTCTAAGAAATCAGAACATTTTTGTGAGTAAATCCTCTTAAGCCGCATAAAGTCTATTTTTCTTTTTTTGAAGAAAAAATCAGCACTTCACCTAAATTCTTTCTCTGTCTCCCTCTCTCCATGAAAAGTTACAGCCCAGGGAGATAGTAGACCCCAAATCTAACAGCAAGATCAGACACCAGACAAATATTTTCAGACACCAAATCTGATAATACATGTCAAATACCAGTCACCCTGACATTGTCTTGTTTCTCTTACGGGTGGATTTGAAACATATTAATAGGCCTATAAACAACACCGGAATCAGCAGCGTGGCCTGGGGTGATGGATTTACGAGGTGGCCTGCCGTCCCCGTCTTTGTTCCTTCGTTGTCACCTTGGAGCCACACATTCTACCAAGTGCCCGACTCTGCATCAGACCTGGTGAGAAAAAAACAACACGCGCACACACACACACACACACACACACACACACACAAGATTGTGTTATGCCTCTAAGATTTCAGGATCTGTCTCTTTCAGGAGCTAGTATCTGCAGACGTGACAAATGGGAGGAGAGCATCCTTTGTACTAAAAGTCCCATAAATGGGGGACCTCATTTCACTGTTTTCATCACAAACCCCTGGTAAGATCAACAGAAATAGAATTTCAGAAATATTCACTATCATATCCTGAAAACTGCAGGCCAAGCTCCATGCTTATGCGCTTTTCTTTTCCCTGGAAAGAGAACAGATAACGTATATTCAAGGTTCTGGAAGGCCTAGAGTCCAGAGAAGATCGAGGACTATCAGCTGAAAAGTTGAGGAAATTTTGAACTTCTGTGAAATTCTCAAATCACAGAGGCAGTTATCCACAAGGCAAGAAGTCTGCTTAATCTGAGCAATCCTCTTTAGGCTCTTGCCCTCCAGGGACTCAGAAGCCTGGCATTTGGACTTGGGTTTGCAAGAACCAGGAGTGTGGCAGGTGATGGGAGCATTAGTGATTAGGAAGAATAGTCTGGAGCCAAGAGGCTTGTTCAATAATGTAACACAAAGGGATTTAAAAGAAAAGAGGCAAGCAAGCTCTGAGCAGTTAGTCTTCATGGTCGGAAGTCTTTTGTTTTCCTCTAATCTCCTTAAAGGTGATTGCTGTGGTGGCGAAGGCTCTTATATTTAATAGACTCTCGAGTTATTTCATTTTGGAGATGAAACATATTTTACACTTACATAAAACATACTTCATACCGCAACACAGATGCTACAACTGGCACCCCCTTGCTCCAAGACAGCATTATACAAAGGGTCCCCAAAGATTTCAGAACTACACTTACCATATATAAAAGACAGATTACAATAATACTAACCTCCAAGGTTAACGTCACAGAAACACGGAAGATGGGACTATTTTTTAGTTTCCCTCTTGGGGAGTTAGCAGCACCCCCTAAAAAAAATTTTTTTTAATGCACTTAACCCTGGCGAGGGTAACTGTTCCAGGTATATAGATTTTCAGTAACAGCTCAAGTTGTCGATACATTGCACTCACTGCTCAGTAGGTGCCCCTGAATTGTGAATTTTGTTAATGAAGAATTGTCAAGAAGTATTGGCTTCATTTAGAAAGCAATATTTTTCTCAGTAACCTCAGTCTCATTTTAGGAAATCTACAGGGGATACATAACGCGAGACTTCAGAGCACAAGGCATCGTATTATTATTTCCCAAATCTTTGCAAGTGTCCCTCAAAGCAGAAAAGGATTAAATTATAGGGTTTTGATTTCTCTACTGTTTCAAAGCACAAACCTATAAAAGGGGAGCACTGACACTCTTTTTCAAGGACATAAAACCACCTTTGACTTTACATGAAATACTTCGAGTTGATATAATTGCTCCTCAGATCTCAAAGCACTTTGTCATGTTTCATTGAACTCGACTCTTCCCTTTGGGCAAGAAAGGTTGACAAAAAAAAAAAAAGAAAATCTTACTCTGTTTGCTTTCTCAAGCTACTCCAGGATTAAAGGGAAACACAGCATGTCTTTATGTCTTTGTGGCCTCATGATTCTTAGCAGGGACATTTTCTGTGTATCCCATTTATGGGGATAAGTAAGAGTCGTCTGTATATACAGAGACAAAGAGAATAGAAAGTGGTGTGATTTTAAAATTGGAACTGTTCCCTTTCCAAATCTTCCCTTCCATTTCAAGATGGTGTCAGGAATCTATAATTCAAAAATGACCAAAGACTGTCCTGCTAAAAGTTGCTTTTATTTTAGAGAATCGTGAGCTTCTATGGTGCCATGAAAACACAGAGGCAGTTAGCAAAAAGTCTTATTAGTACTTTACCCAGATGCTCTCTGAAATGGTAAATGGAGGTAATAAAGAGTTACTGCTGCATCCATGTATTTTGAAGGCTGAATAAGATTAAACTTGTAAAGAACTTAATATTGGGCAGAAAGTAAACTCCATAAATGTTAACAAGCAATACTAATAGTAATCATAGTTGTAAAACATTTTGGTTGTTCCCTGTAACCCATTTGCACATGTTACCACATTTATAGAGTTTAATTTAAAAATCTGACAGTATTTTCTAGAGTTAAATTTATAAAATTTGAAAGTTACTAATTATTTGTCCCCCTTCTTCCTTTTATCCCTGCTCTCCTCCCTTCTTCCCTTTCTTCTTTCCTTGCTTTATTATTTAATTCATTCAGCCAGTAATATTTAGTGAACACCTATTTGTAAACACTGCAGATATACTGAGGACCAAGCTAAACACAATTGAAATATGAAATTTATATTTTAGAGGATAAGAGGCAAATATTAAACCCAAAATTTCAGAAATGCTTACTGCCAATTGTGAGATGTATTTTACCAGAGACAGCATAGGAAACAATGATAGATTGTAACCTGGGCATATATCCACAGTAGCAACAGACTCATCACTGTCAGAAGCACTAATTTAATTGTTTCTTAAATATATTGCTATGGGATGAACACACAGTGTAAGTAAAAATTTAACAGATCCTTTCCTTCGTGAAGCCCTCATTTTCATTTTCAGTTGTGTGCTAAGAAACTCTAAGGATCTTACAAGTGCAAGACCCTAAATGCCCCCTGGAGCACATAAGGGAGAGGGCATGCACTAAAGCTTCATTATCCCACAGGCACTTCAGTCAGGGTGTGAGTAGCCCTCACTTTGCACAACACCATACTAACACAAATGTGTGACCGTGTTTGTGTGAAAACTCAGTCCTTGCTTAAGCAGGTCCCACATGTGTGTAATATGCATTAATGTCAGTTAACTTGGTACCATGTAAAGTGAGGGCTACTTGGGTGTCCTCGTATGTATGTTTGACAAAGGTCATATAGCCAAAAGCAAGTAATTGCCAGCTGTTTCTAGTCTTGAACATGGTTTTCCAGTTCAAGATTTCTTTGAAGAATATATAACTCCAAGGAACTATCCTATTCCACTGGGCTAAATATCTCATTCTCTTAACTTTTTCTCTTAGGATTCAGCACAGTTACTCTCGCTACTCTGGTCACCTCTTAGAGCACATACTAGCTTGCCACCATTCCTCTTAATTCTTGGAACTCAAAACTGAATGTCAAGTATGTTATGTAATGGGGTATTTTTTTTTTAATTTTATTTACTTGTTCATGTTGGCTGCCCTTGGTCTTGCATTGCTGCACACAGGCTTTCTCGAGTTGCAGTGTGCAGGCTTCTTTCGGTGACTTGCCTTGTGGAGCGTGGACTCGGGTGTGTGGTCTTCAGTAGCTGTGTCATAGTGTGTTTGGTAGTTGCAATTCATGGGCTCAGTAATTGTGGCACACAGGATTAGTTGCCCCATGGCATGTGGGATCTTCCTGGATCAAGGATCAAACCAGCATCCCCAGCACTGCAAGGTGGATTCTTAACCACTGGACCGCCAGGGAAGCCCTGCAATGGGACAGTTATTTGTGATCTCTGGAGAGTGTGTGTTCTATAAAAGTAGGCACATGTCTTTTCAGTTCACCACTGTAACCCCAGTACCCTAGCAGAGGACCTGATATCCAATTGGCACTTAATAGTTGTTTCATTAATGAATACTGTAAATATGGCATGGTCCTCCATAGTATAGATACATACTTCAATAACGGTTTCCCTGGTGGCTCAGATGGTTCGATCCCTGGGTCGGGAAGATCCCCTGAAGAAGGGAATGGCTACCCACTCCAGTGTTCTTGCCTGGAGAATTCCATGACAGAGAAGCCTCGCGGGCTATAGTCCTTGGGATTGCAAAGTCTCAGACATGACTGAGTGACTAACACTTTACTTTCAATACTATAACATGAGCTTTGCTGGTAGCCACATCACACAGTTGACTGATTCTATATTTCTTGCTGATTTATCAAATGAATTACTTTTCATTTGTGAAGGTCCTGAGGGACCTGACATGAGGCAGGTAAATTTTGTTGGGGAAGAATTGCTAGAACAAAAGTCAGATCTGAGTAGGATCCTAAAGGGGAAAGGAAGTTGTTAAGAATATCATGATCTCTCTCCCATAAGTGCTTTGTGCTTAGAGGCTGAAAAGAACAAGGAAATCAGAAATAAAACTTTCACATCATTCTAGAAATGCCAAGGCATAATGTAGAAGTTTTATGGTTTTATACTTTAAAGCTTCTGCATTATAGTATTGATTTGAATGATTTGAAATTTCATACAAAATTTCATTACCTCTTAACTTGATGAAAGTCACCAAAGAAAGAAATGTTACAGAAATGGACTGTTCCATAATGCCTTTCTTATTCATGTCAGATTGTCAGCACAGATAATTGGCACTTCAAATGGTATGGGGGAAAGTACACTTGAATATCATATCCGGGCAAAGCAACTTGGCATTTATGTGACTAAGCTTAAAATATTCACACTGAAATTAGAAATCATACTTCTGGAAATCTAATCTAAGGAAATAGTGAAAGGATAGTCAAAGATGTATGTATGAAATATGTAACGTAGCTTTTCTTTGTATAATAGAAGAAAAAAGAAACACTGCTTCTTGACATGGAACTATTAAGACAAAATTATGGTTAAACCTACATGATTGAAATTAAAATCATTATACTTCCAGAAAGATGCAGAGCAGTATATATTATAAGTTATCTTTAAACTGAGATAAAAAGATGGAAAGTAAAACAAAAACTAATAATAATGGTTACCTATAAGAGAAAGAAGGAAAAAATAAAGTAGAAAACAGAGCTTGGCTTACTTTAGTTTTGAATTTGGAAGCAGGAATATGTTTTATGTAATGTGTAATATAGAAAACAAATCCTTAAATTCCAAAGGAAAATAAAGAACCTGAGTGTGAAGTTAGTTAAAGATGTAAAGAAGAAGCTTTGCATTCTAATAATTTGTATAAGAATTTTGGAATATATCTCAATAACAAAGATATGGCAAAAACATCTTTATTCCCTTTAAATTGAAGTATAGTTGATTTATAATGTTATTTTAGTTTCAGCTGTACAGCCTGGTGATTCAATATTTTTACACATTATATTCCATTAAAAGTTATTATCAAATAATAGCTATAATGCTGTCTGCTATACAGTGGATTCTTGGTGGTCTATTTTATACATGATAGTTTGTATCTCTTAGTCCCACACCCTTAAACTGTCCCTCCCTTGGCAAAAAAAAGAAAAAAAGAAAAGAAATCTTAAAATGCTACCTGTAATCATATTTTAATAATACTGATATTGTTATTTTAACATATTACCTACCTATTTTGGAATAAATCAAATATGTGTTTTTATGTCATCAGGAGACATGACTTTAATTGTTAGAAAAATACAAATGTACATTCAAAGAAGTTAAGCAAAAGCCTTTTCATCTAATATTTGAATTGAAATTATCAAAATAAACTCATACTTTATTTTGACATGATATTTTCCATATCTCTCCACTAAAATGTCTAGAAATAATGACTATCCCAGTACTTTTCAATATAGTCCCAGCACACAGATCATGGTCTCTAAATGTCTTTCCTCATCAAAGAAAACATCCCTTGGAGAGATGACCAATTATAGGTTTGGGGCAGAAAAAAATATATACAAGCCTGAAACATTTAGTTAAACTTCCCAAGGAGGGAAGGGACACTACTGTCCTTACATTAAAAGGAAATCACAGTAATAATGGCAATGAATAGAAATGTACCAAAATGTAAGACATGTGGCTGCATGATGATACCAAACAAAAAGGTAAAAAGAGAATCGTGTACTTTTCTATTCAGACTACCTCAATGTAGCCCAAGAGTTTATATAGACGTATTTCAGATAATAACTGTGGAATCAATGATAAAATTAGGTTATTACCATTTTGTAACCACTGTTGAAAAGAAGAATGATGATTCAGATCAGATCAGATCAGTCGGTCAGTCATGTCCGACTCTCTGTGACCCCATGAATCGCAGCATGCCAGGCCTCCCTGTCCATCCCCAACTCCCAGAGTTCACTCAGACTCACGTCCATCGAGTCAGTGATGCCATCCAGCCATCTCATCCTCTGTCGTCCCCTTCTCCTCTTGCCCCCATTCCCTCCCAGCTAATAGGTGGTAAAACCAAAACCCAAAAATGAATGCCTAGTGGGGAGCTTCATAACAGATAGATCAGTTTGTCAACGTCTTTCAGTCTTAGTACCACAGACACATGCACACATACTCATACAAACACACACCCTCAAAGCAGAACGTGCATATTTTATGTGATACAATAGGAATTATTCAGCCTCACCTACTGCTATAAATTATCCATATCACGATATTGAGCCCAAACTTTAAGACTTACTTACCAGTTTGTAGGACATACACAGGTAGAACCGTGTGTTGAAAACACCACAGAGAAACAATCTGCAAAATTCAGGGTGTGAGAAATTCTTCAGGACAAATAACTGATTTCTGCAACAAGTCAGGGGCATGAAAATCAGGAAAGAAAAGGGACCAGTAGATTAATAAGAGACTTAACAGTTATCTCAACCAAATGGTACCTGTTGAATATTTTTTAATCCCAGTTTAAGCACATAAAATAGCAAAAACACATTTAAAAACAACTGTGAAAGCTTAAACATTGGAAAAGACCCTGATGCTGGGAAAGATTGAGGGCAGGGGGAGAAGGGAGAGACAGAGGATGAGATGTCTGGATGGCATCACCAACTCAACAGACATGAATTGACCAAACTCTGGGAGTTAGTGAAGGACAGGGAAGACTTGCATGCTACAGTCCATGGGGGTCACAAAGAGTTGGACACACTGAGCGACTGAACAACAACAAAATGTTGACTAGGTGATACTGAACACATTTTCAAATACATCAAGTGCAATAATGGTATTTTGATTAGGTTACAAAATAGAATCATTATATTTAGAAGTACAAACTGAACTGTTCATGGACAAAATCATATGCTGTCTTAGATTTGATTTAAAATATGCTAGTGGAATGATAAAATAATGGGTGGTGTTGTAGGTGAATCAAGATTGGCCATATGTTGATAACTGTCTAAGTTAAGTGGCGGGTATAATGTGTTTTAATATAATACTCTCCCTAATTTGATCTACTTATGACATTTCACATACTAAGAAGTTAAAATTAATATTTTTAGATAATATTAACAACAGCTCTGGGTTATAGGATTTATAAATCCTTTACTTTTCTTGATTTATTGCATAACTTTTTTTTTAGTAAGAGTGTGTGACTTTCATTAAAAAAAAAAGTATATAAATTTTAAGTGAACTCTAGACCAAATTTGACCTGATATATCCATGTTCAAATTCCCTAATGCATCAAGAGTCACAGCATCATTTTCCAAGGGCCACTGTAACAGAGTACCACAGCTCAGCGCCTTAAGACAACGCAAGTTTAATCTCTTGCAGTTCTGGAGGCTGAAGTCCACAGTCAGGGTCTCAGGAGGCCCTTGTTCTTTCTGGAAACTGTACGGGGGACCCACTTCTTGCCCTTCTAGCTTCTGGTAGTGGCCATCAGTGCTTGGCTTATAGCTGCTGTCACTGCAGTCTCTGCTTCTGTGTTACATAGTATTCTCCTTGGGTTTGTCTGTCTTTTCCTCTTATAAGGATGTCAGATGGATTAAGGGTCCATCTGACTGCAATATGACATTATCTTATAACTAACTATAAACATCTAACCAATTATATCTATAATGACCTTATTCCGAAATAAGGCCACCTTCCGAGGTGCTGGGATTAAAATTTCAACATACCTTTTGGGGTCACAGAATTCAACCCATAACAGCCACAAAGGCTGCCTGTGATTCTTGAAATAGCTGGGATATATCAGGCAAATATCCTATATAAATTTGGCCCAATTTCAAATCTCAGATAAGCTCCTTATTAGTTCTGTGACTTCAGATTTAATTTTTAAATCATATTTCCCTTAGCTGATCATACTAACAGCAATAATAATTGTTTGTCTTAGGTCAGGTTCTCTACAAGACACTCTAAGGCAGAATTTGTGTGCTAACCCATTGGTGGAGTGAGTACAATCGTACAGCCATAAGAGTATGGGAAAATTTGTGTGCTAACCCATTGGTGGAGTGAGTACAATCGAACAGCAATAAGAGTTGTGTCCAACTCTTTGCGACCCCATGGACTGTAAGGGAGAAAATGGCAAGAGGCCGAAAAATACTGGAAGCAAATATGGTGGGCCCTCCCTACCAGTTGTTCAGCGTCTGCAGATATAACCAGCATTGGATCCAAAGTTAACTAAGTCTCAGAAAGTGGTAACCACAGATACAGAGGCTCAACTGTACCATGTCATTTTATGTAAAGAACTTGAGTGTCCCCAATTTTGGCATCCTCGGGGGCCCTGAAACTAATCCCCCATGGGTACTGTTGGTGACTGTACATGCTAGTACAGTATTACCAAGTGGGTCACAGCTTCACAAGAACAGTGACAGCTGCTCCGTTATATAGGCATTTCCAGACAGGCTTGTGGAACCACCGTAGCTCAGCACCCTTCAGTGGGATAAAGAAAAGAAATATGTATCTGCCAGCTCCTTCTTATTGCCTATTTCTCGTTGTTCCTACTTAAGCCTGTGAACCCTTAACTCTCCAGCTCTCCCCATATCCCACTCTCGGTTTTGTCACCCAGCCCACCTAGGCATTCAGGAAGCCACATCCCACCCCAAGTGGGCAAGGGCTTCCCCTGAATTCAAAAGTAGGAAAACTAGAGAGAGCCTCTGGTAGGTAGGACTGGGGTGGATTAATGGCAGTAAATGGCAGTAAAATGGAAGCTGTATCCAAACCGAGCATTTATCCTGGAAATGGTTTATGGAGATCAGGCAGATGAGGCCATATGCTGAAATTTTCAGTGGAAAGCAGCTGAAGCACAGGGGCAAATAAACTGAGGAAATCTAGGTCAGCATGTAAACTGTCTCCAAAGAACACTCACCAACTTTCAGGTCAGTTGTGATGTGCACATGAGAAAGTACTGGTAGCTCAGCTGGTAGAGAATCCGCCTGCAATGCAGGAGACCTGGTTTGGGAAGAGACCTGGAGATGGGAACAGCTACCCACTCCAGTATTCTTGCCTAGAGAATCCCATGGACAGAGGGGCCTGGTGGGCTACAGTCCATGGGGCCTCAAAGAGTCGGACACGACTGAGCGACTAACACTTTCACTTCCTGTTTATTTGGAAGAGACCGATTTCGGCATTCAAAGAGCTTATCGTAAAAAGAATTTTAAACTTATTTTAAGAGGGCCACATGAATTTGAGGAGAAGAGGCCAAACTGTGTTTAATTGAGAAGACTTAATTTTAAAGCCACTGTGATGTTAAACTCAGCCTCTGAACTACTTGTAATGAAAAGGAACTAGCCCCACAGAATAATATGAGCATGAAAGAAAGGGTGTCTTAAAGTCAACTTTTGAACTATTGTAAATAAGAGTTCAGAATACGGCCTGATGTACTTTTATTTTACCACACTGTTGTTTTGTTTTGGGTGTTTTCTCTTTTTTTGCCATGAAACGACACTCCTTTTATTGATCTTCCCATCTTCATTCCTCCTTCCACTCCTACCCCTCCATCCTCCTAAATACTTCTTGCAGCCAAAAGTCTGGGCTACAGGAAAAAAGTAGTTTAAGAATTCACATACCAGCTTTGGAACTCAAAAGCTACTGATACATACAACTTGTTAAACTTTTTAAACTTTGGTTTCCTCACTTGTAACTAACAAATGGAAATGGTTAAGCCAAATCACATACATCAGGTGCTTAGCACTTGCTGTCTATTGACATTCTCCAATTTTCCTCCACACGGTCTTCCTCCTCTCTAGATCTGACCACAGCAGATGCCTAACTTCCTCATCCACCTTTACTTCCCCAACTCTGCCTGCCAGCCTCTCTCTTCACTCCCTCTTTATACTATAACTGGAGGAATCCTGCTCAGAGGGAATTCTTTTCAGTGCCCTTTCACCAGCAAAAGATAAACATGAGATTCCCAAGTCTGCTCTCACCTTTCTGCTCAGCTTCATTCCTCACCACACACACACCATTTCCCACATGCACTGCACCCTAGACTTTTACCTCTGTGATATCCTTCTTCCGACACATAGCTAATTCCGGCTTGTCATTCAGGCCTCAGTTGAAGTTCTTCTTCAAACCAAAAAAAAAACCTTCTGTACAGCACAAGAAACCATCAACAAAATGAAAAGGCCACCTATAGAATGGGAGAAAATATTTGCAACCATGCATTGCATAAGGGGTTAATATCCAAAATATGCAAGAGATTCCTACAACTTGATAGCAAAAAATAACTGAATGAAAAAAGATCAAAGGACCTGAATAGATATTTTTCTAAGGAAGACATATACCTGGCCAACAGGTACCTGAAAAGATACCCAATATCACTAATTACCATTGAAATGCAAATCAAAGCCACCATATTACTTTACACCTGCTAATATGTCTTTTTATGAAAAAGACAAGAGAGGATAAATATTGGCAAGGATGTAGAGAAAACTGAATCCTTGTACACCATTGGTGGGAATGAAAATAGGTGCAGCAACTATAGAAAACAGTATGGAGGTTTGTCAAGAAATTAAAAATAGAACTACTATCAGTTCAGTTCAGTTCAGTCACTCAGTCATGTCTGGCTCTTTGCGACCCCATGAATCAAAGCACTCCAGGCCTCCCTGTCCATCACAAACTCCCGGAGTTCACTCAGACTCATGTCCATCAAGTCAGTGATGCCATCCTCTGTCGTCCCCTTCTTCTCCTGCCCCCAATCCCTCCCAGCATCAGAGTCTTTTCCAATGAGTCAGCTCTGTGCATGAGGTGGCCAAAGTACTGGAGTTTCAGCTTCAGCATCATTCCTCCCAAAGAAATCCCAGGGCTGATCTCCTTCAGAATGGACTGGTTGGATCTCCTTGCAGTCCAAGGGACTCTCAAGAGTCTTCTCCAACACCACAGTTCAAAAGCATCAATTCTTCGGCGCTCAGCTTTCTTCACAGTCCAACTCTCACATCCATACATGACCACAGGAAAAACCATAGCCTTGACTAGACGAACCTTTGTTGGCAAAGTAATGTCTCTGCTTTTGAATATGCTATCTAGGTTGGTCATAACTTTCCTTCCAAGGAGTAAGTGTCTTTTAATTTCATGGCTGCAGTCACCATCTGCAGTGATTTTGGAGCCCAGAAAAATAAAGTCTGACACTGTTTCCACTATTTCCCCATCTATTTCCATAAAGTGATGGGACTGGATGCCATGATCTTCGTTTTCTGAATGTCGAGCTTTAAGCCAACTTTTTCACTGTCCTCTTTCACTTTCATCAAGAGGCTTTTGAGTTCCTCTTCATTTTCTGCCATAAGGATGGTGTCATCTGCATATCTGAGGTTATTGATATTTCTCCCGGCAATCTTGATTCTAGCTTGTGTTTCTTCCAGTCCAGCGTTTCTCATGATGTACTCTGCAGATAAGTTCAATAAGCACGGTGACAATATACAGCCTTGATGTACTCCTTTTCCTATTTGGAACCAGTCTGTTGTTCCATGTCCAGTTCTAACTGTTGCTTCCTGACCTGCATACAGATTTCTCAAGAGGCAGGTCAGGTGGTCTGGTATTCCCATCTCTTTCAGAATTTTCCATAGTTTATTGTGATCCACACAGTCAAAGGCTTTGGCATAGTCAATAAAGCAGGAATAGATGTTTTTCTGGAACTCTCTTGCTTTTTCAATGATCCAGCAACTGTTGGCAATTTGATCTCTGGTTCCTCTGCCTTTTCTAAAACCAGCTTGAACATCAGGAAGTTCATGGTTCACATATTGCTGAAGCCGGGCTTGGAGAATTTTGAGCATTACTTTACTAGCATGTGAGATGAGTGCAATTGTGTGGTAGTTTGAGCATTCTTTGGCGTTGCCTTTCTTTGGGATTGGAATGAAAACTGACCTTTTGCAGTCCTGTGGCTACTGCTGTGTTTCCCAAATTTGCTGGCATAATGAGTGCAGCACTTTCACAGCATCATCTTTCAGAATTTGAAGTAGCTCAACTGGAATTCCATCACCTCCACTAGCTTTGTTCGTAGTGATGCTTTCTGAGGCCCACTTGACTTCACATTCCAGGATGTCTGGCACTAGGTCAGTGATCACACCATTGTGATTATCTGGGTCATGAAGATCTTTTTTGTACAGTTCTTCTGTGTATTCCTGCCACCTCTTCTTAATATCTTCTGCTTCTGTTAGGTCCATTCCATTTCTGTCCTTTATTGAGCCCATCTTTGCATGAAATGTTCCCTTGGTATCTCTAATTTTCTTGAAGAAATCTCTAGTCTTTCCCATTCTGTTGTTTTTCTCTATTTCTTTGCATTGATTGCTGAGGAAGGCCTTCTTGTCTCTTCTTGCTATTCTTTGGAACTCTGCATTCAGATGCTTGTATCTTTCCTTTTCTCCTTTACTTTTCACTTCTCTTCTTTTCACAGCTATTTGTAAGACCTCCCCAGACAGCCATTTTGCTTTTTGCATTTCTTTTCCATGAGGATGGACTTGATCCCTGTCTCCTATACAATGTCACGAACCTCATTCCATAGTTCATCAGGCACTCTATCTATCAGATCTAGGCCCTTAAATCTATTTCTCACTTCCACTGTATAATCATAAGGGATTTGATTTAGGTCATACCTGAATGGTCTAGTGGTTTTCCCTACTTTCTTCAATTTAAGTCTGAATTTGGCAATAAGGAGTTCATGGTCTGAGCCACAGTCAGCTCCTGGTCTTGTTTTTGCTGACTGTATAGAGCTTCTCCATCTTTGGCTGCAAAGAATATAATCAATCTGATTTTGGTGTTGACCATCTGGTGATGTCCAAGTGTAGAGTCTTCTCTTGTGTTGTTGGAAGAGAGTGTTTGTTATGACCAGTGCATTTTCTTGGCAAAACTCTATTATTTGCCCTGCTTCATTCCATATTCCAAGGCCAAATTTGCCTGTTACTCCAGGTGTTTCTTGACTTCCTACTTTTGCATTCCAGTCCCCTAAAATGAAAAGGACATCTTTTTTGGGTGTTAGTTCTAAAATGTCTTGTAGGTTTTCATAGAACTGTTCAACTTCAGCTTCTTCAGCATTACTGGTTGGGGCATAGACTTGGATTACTGTGATATTGAATGGTTTGCCTTGGAAACGAACAGAGATCATTCTGTCGTTTTTGAGATTGCATCCAAGTACTGCATTTTGGACTCTTTTGTTGACCATGATGTCTACTCCATTTCTTCTGAGGGATTCCTGCCTGCAATAGTAGATATAATGGCCATCTGAGTTAAATTCACCCATTCCAGTCCATTTGAGTTCGCTGATTCCTATAATGTCGACATTCACTCTTGCTGTCTCTTGTTTGACCACTTCCGATTTGCCTTGATTCATGGACCTGACATTCCAGGTTCCTATGCAGTATTGCTCTTTACAGCATGGGACCTTGCTTCTATCACCAGTCACATCCACAGCTGGGTATTCTTTTTGCTTTGGCTACATCCCTTCAATCTTTCTGGAGTTATTTCTCCACTGAACTCCAGTAGCATATTGGGCACCTACTGACCTGGGGAGTTCCTTTTCAGTATCTTATCATTTTGCCTTTTCATACTGTTCATGGGATTCTCAAGGCAAGAATACTGAAGTGGTTTGCCATTCTCTTCTCCAGTGGACCACATTCTGTCAGATCTCTCCACCATGACCCGTGCGTCTTGGGTTGCCCCACGGGCATGGCTTAGTTTCATTGAGTTAGACAAGGCTGTGGTCCTAGTGTGATTAGATTGACTAATTTTCTGTGAGTATGGTTTCAGTGTGTCTGCCCTCTGATGCCCTCTTGCAACACCTACCATCTTACTTGGGTTTCTCTTATGTTAGATGTGGGGTATCTCTTCACAGCTGCTCCAGCAAAGCGCAGCCACTGCCTCTTACCTTTGATGAGGGGTATCTCCTCACCACCGCCCTTCCTGACCTTCAACGTGGGATAGCTTCTCTAGGCCCTCTTGCGCCCACACAGCCACTGCTCCTTGGACGTGGGGAGAACTACTATATGATCCAGCAATTCCAATTCTAAGTACATATCCAGTAGAAATGTGGACTTATCATCACAAATAGATATCTGCATTCATATGTTCATTTCAGCAGTATTCACAATAGCCAAGATACAGAGACAACCTAAGTGTCCATCAACTGACAAAGAAAATATAGTATGTATTCACACTGGAAAATATTCAGCCTTCAACAAAAAGAAAATCCTGCCATTTGAAACAACAGAGATGAAAGTGGAAGGCAGTAACCTAAGTGAAATAAGCCAGAAAAAGACAAATATTGCGTAGTGTCACTTCCATGCATAATCTTAAAAAATAGTGATAGCTTACAATGAAAAGTGTCAGATTCGTGATCTCTGAAGAAGATTTAACTTTGGGACCAGGGACCAGGCTTGATCACTCAAGAGCTTTTTGTGTAGCAGAGTTTTATTAAAGTGAAAAAGGGCAGAGAAAGCTTCTGACACAGACATCAGAAGGGGGATGGAGAGTGCCCCCCTCAGTAGTCTAAGCAAGGGAGTTATATACTTTTTAATTAGTGATTACAATCAATAAAAAGAATGTCTCAAGTTTGTAAAGATCTTACTAGACCCACTCCCATAATTTACATTTTAAGATAACAGGATTAGCCAGAAGGTTTTCAGGAAGGTGAAACTGTCCTCAAGCAGGATGCACTGTTGTTATATAATTCTTAGTATAGTTTAAAGGGAGTTGTTTGTTATATAATCATCAGTTCTGGGCTTTTATGTGACTAAGACTAATGAATGGAGAGAGAAAGAAAGGGATGTTTGTCCTTTGCTCCTCCTTGAAAATTCCAGACCCCTATCTCTGCTTCAAGAGCCCCAAACTCCTTTGTCCTCCTTGGGGAACCTGGACCTCTCATCAACCTGCCTAGGAATTGACTCTCTCATCCCTCCCTTTTCTTTTAGGAGAATTATGTTGCCAAGGGAAAGGGGCATCATTTTCATTCTGTAACTACTTCCTGCTGTTGAGGGGTGTCGTCCCTAAATTGTTGAGGCAACATGTTCTCCTAACCCTCATATTGAGGGTCTCTGATCCAGGGGCCCCGAGTAATAGTTGGAGGAGGTCGTGGCACTTGAAGAAGACTGGACAACCATTTGTTACTTAAAAGCTTTTAGATGGTTAGAAACAAACCCCACTATACAGTTACAGATGTAAGGCAAAATAGTCATTAAACCAAGTTAAAACATAATCAAAATTAAAAGTCATATTATGTGCATAGTTACATCAGTCTATCCTAGAATTGTTCAGTTCAGTTCAGTCACTCAGTCATGTCCGACTCTTTGCGACCTCATGAATTGCAGCACGCCAGGCCTCCCTGTCCATCACGAACTACCGGAGTTCACTCAGACTCATGTCCATCGAGTCAGTGATGCCATCCAGCCATCTCATCCTCTGTCATCCCCTTCTTCTCCTGCCCCCAATCCCTCTCAGCATCAGAGTCTTTTCCAATGAGTCAGCTCTTTGCATGAGGTGGCCAAAGTACTGGAGTTTCAGCTTTAACATCATTCCTTCCAATCATCAAATCAAGAAGAGGCATCACATACGATTGCTATTGGTGAAGGTATTCTCAGAGTTGAAGAAAGTCCTTTTCTTAAAGTGGAGAAAACCACAATGGGAAGCCTCCAATCGATGAGGAGGTTGAAAAGCTGAAAGCTGAGCCACATAGTTAATTCTAAGGCTTCAGGATGTATGACAATATCTGGGCATGAATACTGTCTCCCATAGAGACAGTCCCTTCTTTTTAGAGGCAGTTTGAGCCCTCATTAAAGCTATGGGTAAAACTTTAAACCAACTGTCTTGTATTTCCTGAGTTAGCTTACATGGACATCTTTTAATAATGTCATTAGCCTTTTCAACTTTTTCTGAAGATTGGGGTCTCCAGGAACAGTGTAAGTGATATTCTATTCCTAGGGCTTTTGACACCCTTTGAGTTACAGCAGCTTTAAAGATGGAGCCATTGTCACTCTGAACTTCAGAGTTTAAGATCCCACTTACATCATGAGAAGTCAATACAGTAAGATTTTGCCCAGTCATTAACTTTGGACTTTAGTGAATACTGCTTTTGGTGTGAAACTAGGTGAGGATCATTGAGTTTGATAATGACAGAAACAGTATTTTGTGCTTGACCCATAGTTTTGCCATCAGCCCACACTCTAGGATTTACATTTTGTTCCATTAGTGGGAGAGAAAGAGCGGGCTCCGTATTCATGAAAAACAGAGGCCTGGACCTTGTTCAGAATATCCCTTCCCAGAAGGGGTGAGGGAGACTCCAGCGCAAATAGAAAGTTGTGAGAAAATAGTACAGAGTCCTAGTTGCAGCTTAAAGGATGACTGAAATAATCACATTTGGCTCATCCAGACAGTCCCATTATGGTAGTAGATCTGGAGGAAAGTGGACCAGGAGCTTCAGTGAGCACAGAGAAATTTGCCCGAGTATGCAAAAGAAATTGACTGATTGGCCCTCCACAGTTATTAATACCTGGGGTTCCTCAGGTGTTATTAGGACAAAGACTTGTGTGGGGACCCCCAGGCGCATTTAGTCCTGATTGTCCTGAGAGTCCAACCCCTGGGGTCTACACCTCAGAGGGCTGTCTCTTCTCCAGTGTGGTCCTTTACAGATTGGGCATGGAGCCAGGGGCAGCTTAGATGCCTGAGGGCAATCCCACTTGAGATGCCCTTCCTTTCCACAGTAATAACAAGTCCCTCCCTTTTCACCCGGGTCCCTCTGGGCATTTTTCTTCAGGCTATTTCAGAGCAGGTCTGACAGGCATTGTTGGGACTTCAGTCTTTTGCCTGGTTCTTTTTTGCCTCTATTTTCTCCTCATATTCTCTACTGTAATATATTGTCTGAGCCAGGTGCAACAGCTTTTCTAAAGATTGGTTTGGTCCGAATGCCTGTTTTAGGAATGTACAGCAAATATCTGGAGTCAACTGAGTGAGAAATCTATCTTTTAAGATCATTTCTTCCTCTGCGCTTTCAGGATCAATGTCAGTAAACTTGCGAAGAGTCTCCCGTACTCTATACTAGGAGTTTATCAGAAGTTTCCTTCTCTCCCTGTTCTATGTCAGCAAACTTAGCATCAAGTCTCAGCATGCACTCACTTGAGTCCTTCAAGAATACATCCAGCAAAGCAGCTCTGTTATAGGAACTGCTTGGCTTCCAGTAGGGAGGAGGGCTGTTTTGTGCTCCTTCTTTCCCCTTGTCTCATGTTCAAGCCATTCATCTCCAAAAGTAGTAGCTTCCCCCAAAACTCAAGTTCTCAAGTCAGGAGTCAGCCTCTGTCCCAAGACATGAATTACATCTCTCCAAGTAAGGTCATAAAGTAAAGTTAGGCCCGTAAAGTCTTCTATGTAATTTTTTGATCCTCTAAATAGTCTACCGAGACTCAGGCAATCCCTCCTAGAAGGGTGCCCTAATTCTCAGCCGGTACAGTTGGGAGCCCAGATACAGGGGCAAAGTAAGAGAACAGGAGGCAGTCATAGGTTTCACACCAAAATACATACCCTTAGGACACAAGTCTGGCCTGTCTTGCAGAGAAATAAAGTGATGTTGCTCAGTCGTATCCGACTCTTTGTGACCCCATGGACTGTAGCCTACCAGGCTCCTCTGTCCATGGAATTTTCCAGGCAAGAGTACTGGAATGGATAGGAGCAACACATACGGCACTTCTACCCATTTCTCTTGTTTTCTATGGAACCGGTCTAATTGTAAAACAGTATCGTAATTAAGAGACCTTTCAACAGACCAGCATTCCCTGTCTTCTAAAGGATACTGTGGCCATTCGGTATCACAGAAGAAGATCTCAAGTGTCTTTTTTAAACTCTGGGGATCAAACTTGTCTGAGTTTTTTACATACATTTTAAAGGAGTAGTTATGGAACTGTTAGTTCCCATCTGTAAGAGAGAAAAAAGTGGCATCCACAGCCATGGCTCCTTTCCACTGAAGGCATCCCTCCCTGCTCTAGATGCGGGTGTAGACATGCTCTCCACCGAAGCTTTCCTTCCCTGGTAGGACTTAGTCTGTCCCTTACAGATGCAGGTACCTTACTTGTCCCTCCTGGTTCTACCACTGAGGTGGGATGCACCAGGGTAGACCTGATGGCATCCCAGATTGATGTCCAGTTCCTCACCATTAAGACCTTTGTCTGATTTTTGCTCCTTTTTCTCTGATGCCACCTGGGGTGGAGCAGTGTAGCTTTTTAGAATATTTCCCAAGCTGGGACTACTAGGGGAAGCATCCATCTTTCCATGTGCCTATCCTCATCCCTGAGTATAGTCTGACCTCAGTAGAAGCAGTGAGTCATTGCCACATCAGTATATGTGATAGTGAAAGGGTCAGCCAGCTAGGAAAAAGTGATTTTTGTCCTCAAGCTATTAGGGCAATGCCTTCCAGTTCATCTCCACAGATTCCACAGAAAGAATATCTAGGGAGTTGAGACAGAAGTCATCAGGGAGCCTTCTCTGGTCTGTTAAGAGCTAGCACTACCAAAGGAAGAAGCCCATTGCACTTCCAATCTGACCAGATCCTGCAATTCCAGATCTGTGTCCTTAAAAACCACATGGTCACCAGCAGTGCATTTATCCACATAGATAGGAGGCACAGGCATAACAAAGACTCACTTTCAGGTCTCCAGTCCCTGAGGGAGGTAGCCAAGAGAGTAACCTCTAGCCTGAGAGACATACCTGGACCTAGAGTTCCACCTAGTTCCCAAACGTGCTGCTGGAGCTAGTTCCCCCTCACTCCATACATGCCCCTGGTAACTTTCTAGCAAGGCTTGCCTAGTCTAACTAGGCTAGGTGCTTCCGTGCACAGGGTCTAAGTAAAAGTACACAATAACAGCATGGATCACAAGTCCCTTGAAGGTCTATGATCCAACAGATTATGTTAGTAGTTCTAATTCCCCATGCAATTATGAAATGGTCAAAGAGACCAGGAAAAGGTGACCAGTGGCCCTTGGAAAGCATCAATATAAACAAACCTAGTGGAGGTGATGGAATTCCAGTTGAGCTATTTCAAATCCTAAAAGATGATGCTGTGAAAGTGCTGCACTCAATCTGCTAGAAAATTTGGAAAACTCAGCAGTGGCCACAGGACTTTAAAAGGACAGTTTTCATTCCAGTGCCAAAGAAGGGCAATGTCAAAGAATGTTCAAAATACCATACAATTGCAGTCATCTCACACACTAGCGAAGTAATGCTCAAAATTCTCCAAGCCAGGCAGGCTTCAACGTACAGGAACCGTGAACTTCCAGATGTTCGAGCTGGTTTTAGAAAAGGCAGAGAAACCAGAGATCAAATTGCCAGTATGCATTGGATCATAAAAAAGCAAGAAAGTTCCAGAAAGACATGTATTTCTGCTTTATTGACTATGCCAAAGCCTTTGTGTGGATCACAACAAACTGTGGAAAATTCTGAAAGAGATGGGAATACCAGACCACCTGACCTGCCTCTTGAGAAACCTGTATGCAGGTCAAGAAGCAACAGTTAAAACTGGACATGGAACAACAGACTGGTTCCAAATTGGGAAAGGAGTACATCAAGGCTGTATATTGTCACCGTGCTTATTGAACTTATCTGCAGAGTACATCATGAGAAACACTGGGCTGAATGAAGCACAAGCTGGAATCAAGATTGTGGGGAGAAATATCAATAACCTCAGGTACGCAGATGACACCACCCTTATGGCAGAAAGTGAAGAAAAACTAAACAGCCTCTTGATGAAAGTGAAAGTGGAGAGTGAAAAAGTTGGCTTAAAGCTCAACATTCAGAAAACGAAGATCATGGTATCTGGTCCCATCACTTCATGGGAAATAGATGGAGAAATAGTGGAAACAGTGACAGACTTTATTTTGGGAGGCTCCAAAATCTCTGCAGATGGTGACTTCAGCCATGAAATTAAAAGATGCTTACTCCTTGGAAGAAAAATCATGACCAACTTAGAGAGCATATTAAAAAGCAGAGACATTACTTTGCCAACAAAGCTCCATCTAATCAAGGCTATGGTTTTTCCAGTAGTCATGTATGGATGTGAGAGTTGGACTATAAAGAAAGCTGAGCACCAAAGAATTGATGCTTTTGAACTGTGGTGTTGGAGAAGACTCTTGAGAGTCCCTTGGACTTCAAGGAGATCCAACCAGTCCATCCTAAACGAAATCAGTCCTGAATATTCATTGGAAGGACTGATGCTGAAGCTGAAACTCCAATACCTGGTGTGAAGAACTGACTCATATTTGAAAAGACCCTGATGCTGGGAAAGATTGAAGATGGGAGGAGAAGGGATCACAGAGGATGAGATGATTGGATGGCATCACTGAGTCAATGAACATGAGTTTGAGTAAACTCTGGGAGTTGGTGATGGACAGGGAGGCCTGGCACGCTGCGGTTCATGGGGTCGCAAAGAGTTGGATAGGACTGAGCAATTGAACTGAACAAAGTTTAAACTGAGTTGTTTGTTGTATAATCAGTAGTTCTGGGCTTAAAGGAAAAAAAAAAAAAAAAAATTTATGTGACTAAGACTAAGGAATGTAGAGAAAACAAAAATGTTTGTCCTTTCCTCCTTGAGAATTCCAGACCCCTATCTCCTCTTTGAGAGCCTCAGACCACTTTCTTCTCCTTGAGGACCCCGGACTTCTTATCAACCTGCCTGTGAATTGACTCTGTCAATAGTCAAGCTCATGGAATCAAAGGGGAGAATGTTGGTTGCCAGAGTTTGGGGATTTGGACAAAAGCTGAGAGGTTGGTTTAGACTTTAATTATAGGGTTTAGGATCTAAATAAAGGGTTTAGACTTCTAATTATAAAATGAATAGGTTCTGAGGATCTAAGGAATAGAATAGTGAATATATATATATATATATATATATATCTGGACATCATGCACTGGATTAAAAAAAAAATTGCTGTAAATAGGCCTTTAGGAATGTGGTAGTGAAGTGTAGGTGGAAGGGAAGCTTTACAGGGTCCTAAAATTTCTGTCCTTTTATGAGCCTCTGCCTCTGTAATGTGAAATTCACAAGAGCTTCTTAGGTTTGAGGGATTTTTGTTGTTTATTGCTGGTGTTTTTCCCTTCTAGACTGGAAAGAATGGCTTGAGTGGGCTGGAGGTGGGTGTTTCCCTTCCCTCAGGACAGCTTGCTATTGTTGTCTAGTCATTCAATGTATCTGACTCTTTTGTGACCCTATGGACTGTAATCTGTCAGGCTCCTTTGTCCATGGGATTTCCCAGGCAACTAGGAGTTGGTTGTCATTTCCTTCTCCAGGGAATCTTGCCCATCCAGGGATTGAACCTGAGTCTCTTGCATTGGCAGATTGGTTCGTTACCACTGAGCCACCAGGGAAGCCCCTTAAGGCAGCTGCTGCTGCTGCTGCTAAGTCCCTTCAGTCGTGTCCGACTCTGTGTGACCCCATAGACGGCAGCCCACCAGCTATGTACTCCTAATACTTGATCAGGCTCTGATAAGTAGTTTTCTTGAGGGCAGGCCATCTGTGCTTCCCTAGTGGCTCAGTCAGTGAAGAATCAGCCTGCAGTGTGGGAGACCTGGGTTCAATCCCTAGGTTGGAAAGATCCCCTGGAGGAGGGCATGGCAACCCACTCCAGTATTCTTGCCTGGAGAATGCCCATAGACAGAGGGTCCTAGCAGGCTTCAGTCCATGGGGTCGCAAAGAGTCCGACATGACGAAGCAACTAAGGACAACACGCACAGGCTGTAAAAGAACAGAGTTCTCTATGTATTTCGAAACAGTTCCCATTCCCCTCCCTCCCTGCCAGGAGCAAAATGAGAATGTTCTCTGATAGTGACTTTAGAAATCTGTTGAAGGCTTCAGGAGGTATAAGCTCCCAAGTTTGTGGGTGCCCCTGATGGCTGGGTCCCCCTGGAGTGTTTAGCCCTGAGTTGCCCACACTGAATCTCCAGCAGTCTATCATTCACAGTTAAGGTTTTCTACTATAGCACTAATTCCTGCCTCAGTCTCTGCCAGTGAATTTCTTCTCCAGGAAACCATGATGCCCTCTTTTTCCCTGTCTGTATCAATCTTTGGGACAATGGTGTATCCTGTTTTCCTCTCTCATGGATCCAAGAAGGGTTGTTGATTTTTTAGTTTCTTGAGCTTTTCATTTGTTGTTGAGGCTGAGTGACAACTTCTAAGTTTCTTACATGTGGAACAGGAAACTGGGAACCCACAGTTACATGATACGCTGCACTCTCCCCCAAACTGAGATCTCATCAGACAGGGGTTGACTGTGGAAGAGAATTCTGCCCTTCCTGAAATCTACTTCTGAGGCGTTTATCTAGAGTTTCCAACGTATGTCATCTAAATCATGTGTGTAGCGGAGTCATACAGATACTTTCCAGCCTTTTATAGAAGTGTCGATTTTGAATAATAATCTTAAGCCTTGTTTTCAAGAATGTTTCTCCTCTCCTTCAATATTGCATAGCACTGACAACTTCATTCAGGCATGCTGTTTTTTTGTTTTTGTTTTTGATGAAAAAATTTGAATGCATGATGCATGCCCGTGCATGCATAGAATACATTACCAAATAGAAGGAATTACCGAATTCCTTCTATTTCAGTAAGAGCTTAGAAAATAATTAAGGATTTAGGGGTTTAAATCCATTCTAAGTGAGCCTGTCTATTAAGAATGTCACCACCACCTCACACACCTTACCCAGCCTTCATTCAGTCAAGTGCTTCTATAATTACACTGTAAGTAGCTAATTAAAAAGAAGGTGTTTAATGTACTGGAGTTAAGAGTGCTTTCTATTCAGGAAATTAGTTCTACTCCTTATTAGGAGGCGCAAATAAGCAGTTCAATAATGTGAATCCCCTCGGAAGAAAATACTGACCAGGAATCTTCCTGAAGGTATAATTCCAGCCAGAATAAAGGTGTCTGGGAGAGTGACTTCCCCCACCGCCCCCCACCACCTCCCACCCGCTGCTGCTTCCCTCCTCTTCACATTATTGTTATCTGGTTCCACAGGACAGAGATAAGGAACAGGACTTCCTCATTTCTCAGATGGCCAATCTCTTTATCCTGCCTTGAAAGAGTGATACTCATTTTCTTGCCAGTAGCATTGCTGCCACCATCACAGCTGGATCTTTATTTCTTTTTCAAATAAATAAAATTAAAAGTGCTCAGCACGGCACAGTTCAGCTGTATATCTCCTAGTTGCACACAAATTGAAGCTGCTTTTAACTTGTATTTTTAAACTTCTTTGCCATCCTGCAATGATAAAAGTAAAGAGTCAGACAATGTAGTCCATTTACCTGCCTGCTTTCCCTCTAAATAGACAGCAGTTATGTGAACGTGTTACTAGGGCAATTTTATGGCAGAGAACTCTTCTTCTTAAAAGATGATGGAAATAGCTGGAGAAGAAGACAGATTTTGTTTTCCTTTCAAAAATTCTCAGGCATCTGCAAGGTCAGAGGTGCTGATGAATAAAGTTGAGGTAATTTAATGAAATTTTTGTCGTGAGTAGGGGAGACAGGAAGAAACTGTATTTACTGCAAGATATATAAGGCACTACTTTGCATTCAAAAGTCATAGCATTTGTATTTTTTTTTAACTGAAGTGTAGTTGATATACAATGATTTTGCATTTCCTTTTTTGCATTTCCTTCCGGTGTAGGACACCACAGAACTCTTAAGTTCCCTGAACTACACAGCAGGTTCTCATTAGTTACCTGTTTTATACTTAGTATCAGTAGTATATATATGTCAATCCTAACCTCCCACTTCTTCCCACCTCCAGCTTTTCCCTGCTTAGTGTCCATAATTTGTTCTGTATACCTATGTCTCTATTTCTGTTTTGCAAATAAGATCATCTGTTACATTTTTCTAGATGCCATGAAGTGAAGTGAAGTTGCTCAGTCATGTCCGACTCTTTGCAACCCCATAGACGGTAGCCTACCAGGTTCCACCATCCATGGGATTTTCCAGGCAAGAATACTGGACTGGGTTGCCACTTCCTTCTCCAGGAGATCTTCCCTACCCAGGGATTGAACCCAGGTCTCCTGCATTGCAGGCAGACACTGTACCGTCTGAGCCACCAGGGAAGTCTCTCTAGATGCCATATATATCATTAATATAATATTTGTTTGGAAATTGAGCCCTTGATTGTAGATGCAATCAAGTTAAGATGAGGTCATACAACCTCATCTTACATGAGATGAGGTCAACAACATGAGATTGTTGTTGTTCAGTCGCTCAGTCGTGTCCGACTTTGTGACCCCATAGACTGCAGCACTGCAGAAGAGTGAAAAAGCTGGCTTAAAGTTCAACATTCAGAAAACGAAGATCATGGCATCCGGTCCCATCACTTCATGGGAAATAGATGGGTAAACAGTGGAAACAGTGTCAGAGTATTTTTTGGGGCTCCAAAATCACTGCATATGGTGACTGCAGCCATGAAGTTAAAAGACGCTTACTCCTTGGAAGGAAAGTTCTGACCAACCTAGATAGCATATTCAAAAGCAGAGACATTACTTTGTCAACAAAGGTCCATCTAGTCAAGGCTATGGTTTTTCCAGTGGTCATGTATGGATGTGAGAGTTGGACTGTGAAGAAAGCTGAGCGCAGAAGAATTGATGCTTTTGATCTGTGGTGTTGGAGAAGACTCTTAAGAGTCCTTTGGACTGCAAGGAGATCCGCCCTGGGATTTCTTTGGAAGGAATAATGCTAAAGCTGAAACTCCAGTACTTTGGCCACCTCATGCGAAGAGTTGACTCATTGGAAAAGACTGTGATGCTGGGAGGGATTGGGGGCAGGAGGAGAGGGGACGACGGAGGATGAGATGGCTGGATGGCATCACCAACTCGATGGACATGAGTTTGAGTGAACTCTGGGAAATGGTGATGTACAGGGAGGCCTGGCGTGCTGCAATTCATGGGGTCGCAAAGTCGGAAACGACTGAGTGACTGAACTGAACTGAGCTGAGACTGCAGCATGCCAGGCTTCCCTGTCCTTCACTATCTCCTGGAGTCTGCTCAAACTCATGTCCATTGAGTTGGTGATGCCATCCAACCATCTCATCCTCTGTCGTCCCCTTCTCCTCCTGCCGTCAATCTTTCCCAGCATCAGGGTCTTTTCCGGTGAGTCAGCTCTTCACATCAGATGGCCACAGTGTTGGAGCTTCGGCTTCATCGTCAGCCCTTCCAATGAATATTCAGGACTGATATGCTTTAGGATTGACTGGTTTGATCTCCTTGAAGTCCAAGGGACTCTTAAGAGTCTTCTCCAGCATGAGATTAGAATGGCCCTCATGCAGTATAAATGGACACAGACCTAGAGGTGGGACAGTCATGTGAAGACAGACACAGAGGTCGCTGTTACGCTTGCACAAACCACAGCATGCCTGAGGCTATCATAAGGAAGAAGAGGCAAGAAAGGACCTTTCTCTGGAGGATTTGGAGGGTAGAGCCCTTCCTCCACCTTGCTTTGGACTTCTAGTCTGAAAAACCATGAGAAATGAAATTTCCCTTGTTTTAAGTAACCTGATCTGTGATCATTTGTTCCATCAGCCCTAGAAAACTAGTATACCTTTCTTTGGCTCCTGCTTTGATCTACAAAGATGCCCCATTTCTGGCCCCAAACGCATCAGTTTCTCCTTTGTTATATAAGTTACCTCATATTTGGAGCAAACTCCAAGAGACAGTGAAGGACAGGGAAGCTGGGCACGCTGTAGTCCATGGGGTCGCAAAGAGTGGGGCACGACTTAGCAAATGAACAATGCCAAAATAGTCTTTCCAATAAATTCCCTTCAAACATAGCTTAGCCTACATGAATGCTGTTGTTTTCATCCAACTGTCTGAGCTAATAAACACACATCCTGCTTCCATCTCAGGTGTCTTTTCGTATTGGTAGCCAGTCAGACTTAGTTTATTAAGAAAAATGAATCAAACTTGTAAATCAGGCAAAGGCAGGGCCATGCATACTCTTATAGACATATTAGGTTAGAATTTTGCTTATCAGACCAACACAAATGTTTTTAAATTATCTATATTTCAGGAATGTACCACTGATAAACTTAACACTTACTGTAAAAGTACATATTCTGTGAAGTTGCAAGTTAACTTCTAGACTTTTGCCTGGTAGAGATGTAAATCAGTATTTTCTGATAGAAAATGTAACTAAAAGGTTTGGGTTTTCTTGCTGTATAGAGCATTAACCAGTTTTGTATCTAATCTAGCAATGTTATGCCCACATTCTTTTCCCCAGTACTATACAATCTTTGTTCCAACAATTATCCTTTGAATCATCTTTGCCTTCCTGCTGATTACTGCATTAATGAGGAGAATTGATCCTGATGTATTTGTATGAAAATCATATTTTCAACTTCTGGTAATTATCTTTTGACATGCCACATGCACAGATAGAATTATTAGAGAATGTTGATACTTCCAGATTAGCTGAATGACCTTGTGCAAATGTATTCACAAAGCAGAAGTTAGGATTTGATACAAATGGAAAATGTGAAAGAATGTCATTGTGCTTGGACAAAAGAATGATTTTCATTTTCTCCCTTAAGATTAAAAAAATGAATTCCTTTAGACTTAAAAATATATATATTCCTATATGTATTTGTAGAATTATATGTGTATTTCTGATTCTAGAAAGCTAATTTGCTCATATATATTGACTGAGCAATGACTAAGGGTCTCTTAGAGTCTAAGACAAATTTTCACTGACAATCTGTTCTTTAGAGTTATATTAAATATCTTCAAGTCCATGTTATTTCAGCCATTTCTTTGAGCGTAACTAAACTGGACATAGAAGCATAAGAATATTAAATAAACTAAAAATCCAAAGCAGAAAGTTACATGAAACTGATGAGAAAATTAGGCAATTTCTATAGCAATGTCCAACTAGAATTTTCACTGCAATCTTGAAACGTCAAAGTATAAAATGACAAAGAATGATTGCAACGAAATCCTACAACATTTGTAATGTAGGGACAATAAGACATTTTTGAAAAGAACCGCACATCTTCCTAATGGAAAGGGAGTGTGTGTGTGTGTGTGTGCGTGCGTGTATACCCGCACTCCAGTGCGCATACCACAGAGGTATAAGTTGGGAAAGAATAAAGGGTAGGAAAGGAAATAAGTATACCACCGTTTCCTGAGTGTTATTGTATATCCTAGTCTAAAAGTCCATTTAAAAATTGAAGTTTTTAATTCTTGCCATAGGAGAGCATATCATTCCCATTAGAAAATGGAATAGGGTGATTACCTTTCTGACAGTCATGCAGAAACAGGGTTCAAGTTCATTTCTAACTCCAATCCTCTTTATTTTGGATTTTCTGATAAGGGACATTGTATTATTCCAATGAAAAAACTTGTTGAAGCATATAATGTGACTAAGTCTGAGATTTTATTATTTGAGAGATGACCATTATTTTATGTCCCATTGAGAAAGACTAAAATGTTACAACTTAAAGTGATACTGTGTTTTGTTACTAAGTAGTATTTAATTTTCTAGGTATTGAAAAATCATTTTTCCTTATTTAGCAATGGATATTTTTATCATATGTCACCAAAAAAAGATATAAGTAAAATAAATTTTTAGTATGTTCCTTAAGTTTTTCCCCATTCTATGTTTAATTTTTCCAGATAACATTTATACTCACAGTTGTATATTTTTTCCACATACAACTGCTAATTAACATCCACAAGTGCTTCAAAACTAATGATAATGAAGTTTTTTTTTAAACAAATGATTGATTGCTACCCCTGAGGGTTTCTTCAAAGCCAGTGATACTTTTTTTTTTTTTAGTTTGCTGGCAAATATATACAACTAAGTATCTGTATTTATTTGCCAGTATGTGTGTGTATGTGCATATGTGTACACTCATAGAATTAAATATGTGAATTTTACAAATATGCATATATACTCTCTAACATTTTTAGGTTATGAAAACCTATCAGGAAACACTTAAATATTATTCATTTTGATAGTCTCTTCAACATCCATTTCGTTGTCTTTCATAGAAGAGGAACTCAGAAAATATTTATCAACATGAAGTGGACCTAAAGTATTTTACTCTAATTTTTACAACTTTCAAGTTATTTAGCTTCATGCATAATAAGGAAATCCCTTGACTAGAGTGAATTTTCTAGATATACTGAAAATATATTCCTAAATGTTTACCATTTACTAGCAATAGAAAACCAATCAAGATAGTAAATTGCAAAATATATCAATGAAGGCAAATTTTTCCTTAGAAAAGATAATTTAAAATTATAGTATTTCAAGGAGGTTTGCAGTGTTATTTGTTGATTTGTGCCTAATTTAATGCCGATTATAAAGCAAACATCTGCTGGGCTCATCCAACCAATCAGTTGAGTAACTAAAGGTAGCAAAATTGGTATGTCTGGTTTTCTATCTAACACAGGATTTCTTTTATTAGTAACATTTTAAAATTGGATTTTTATTACCATTTTATGTGACTTATAATTTGTACATTAAAAATAAAAATTTCAAAAATGATCACTTTGCATCTTATTCATCAAAAATGTAGGACATGAAATCTTGTTTTGATTGAATACTTACATCCCAAACTTCTTAGTGCCCCTATCTATCAGCCGGTCTTCCCATATGTAATTTTGAGTTAAATTTGAAAAAAATTATTTAAACATGTCATACAAATAAGTTTGTATATTCTATAGCCAGCTGTTTCTAACAGCAATATTTCAGTGTATCAAAAAGATTATTTCTCTAAGCTACTAGTTTCTAACTAGAAAGCTAGGTTGGCTTTTTAGCTGATGTGTCTGCTGCTGTTCTCCCTCCAGTTTTAGGGAATTTTGCAATTATTCTTCTAACCTGAATGCCACATACAGATACTAACACACACACACACACACACACACACACACACACAGAATTTTTAAAGAAATAACATAACATAAAAATCCAATGGCCAGAATAATGTCACATGGTGGTTAAGAATACAGATTTTTTCAGTGAATTGCTAGGTTCAAATCCTGTCTCAACCCCTGAGAGTGATGTAGCCTCTCTGTTCCCATTTCTTCATCTGTAAAGTGGGATAATTAGTTGTACCTAATACATATGATGGAGAAGGCAATGGCACCCCACTCCAGTACTCTTGCCTGCAAAATCCCATGGACGGAGGAGCCTGGTAGGCTGCAGTCCATGGTGTCGCTAAGAGTCGGACACGACTGAGCGACTTCACTTTGACTTTTCACTTTCATGCATTGGAGGAGGAAATGGCAACCCACTCCAGTGTTCTTGCCTGGAGAATCCCAGGGACGGGGGAGCCTGGTGGGCTGCCATCTCTGGGGTCCCACAGAGTCGGACACGACTGAAGCGACTTAGCAGCAGCAATACATACGAAGGCTTCGAGGAAAAAGCAATATTTGAAATGAATGGAGAATTCTACCTGCCACATACTAAATCATACAAGTGTTTGCTAAATTTTAAAAAATGACACTATTAGTAGTCACAGCACATACTGAAGGATTTTGTACATCTTTGAAAATGTGATGTAGTGTCCACCTATTTTTGATATTTACTTCTCCCCTTGCCTTACCATAAATACATTTGCTTTTTGCTATTACACTCTCAAAAACTTTATCACAATGAGTAACCAGATATAAAATGCCTCTATAAGTGTTAGTTGCTCAGTAGTGTCCAATTCTTCACGACCTTATGAAGTGTAGCCACCAGGTTCTTCTGTCCATGTAATTATCCAGGCAAGAATACTGGAGGGGTAGCCATTCCCTTCTCCCACGGGATCTTTCTGACCCAGGGATAGTACCTGGGTCTCCTGCATTGCAGGCAGATTCTTTACTCTCTGAGCCAACAGGGAAGCCCATAAAATGCCCATAGAGCTAGTTAATTCACTGAAACATGGAATTAGCTCCAGCCCTACACCCCTCAAATGATTAAACTGTTCTTTGTTGGAAATGAGTAGAATTGGGTTGATTTCACCAAGCAGAGTTTCCAGATTTTAATAAGGCTGACACTGTAGAGCGGCCAATGCTACTTCTGGCTCATAGGCTCTTTCTGAGGAGTTTGTGGAAGGAGACAGGAATACAAACATCTGTGAAGTGATAACGTGATGCCCATCATTTGCTAGTGTTAGTGATCACCATCTTCGTGTACTAAATCAAGTTCCTTGTGAATAAGCACTGTCTTTGAGGCCTGAAAGGAACTCACAGTGAAGTTTTACAGATGTTTCAAACTCAGTAGGATCCAAATAAAGTCATCTGTTCTGTCTGCCCGTCTGTGCATTTAAAGAATCGAAATAGCTCTCTGCCTCACCTAGGAGTTTGAAACTTGCTTCTTTTTGCGAATAGGATTTGTTTCATGCAAGTATGATTTTCATCAGTCTTTGTTCTTTGTTCCTTTAATTATCTTATACTAAGCATGAATGAGATTCCCATAAGAGTTGTACTCATTATTAGGAGGTAAAGATAGTTATTTGATAGATGAGGGTACTTGGTATTCTTATTGACCTCAAATTGTCTGATTAGCTCCCTTTAGACTCCCACCTGGTTAAAGTGATAGAAACATTGTGATTATTTTGCATTAGGATAGCTCCCCTTGCAAAAGTTCAGCTGTCCATTTTATTAATACTATTCTATTTGCATGTGAAGTTACACGTTAACTTGTACAATAGTCTATGTTCCCAACACTGCATGGGCTGGAATATTAATTTTGTATAAGATTAAGAAATGTTAGAAGGGAAATTTTTGCAGTAAATTTGTTTGAAAAACAGTAACTTAAAAGAGATTCTTTACCACCAGACTTCTCAGAAGCATGTTAATATACATCACCTTCAACAGAGAGATACAAGATGCTGTGTCTGCCCAACAGCAGACACACTTTTTCCAACTTAAAATACCCCTCAGAATTCATATTATGTGATGCGCCACTTGGGAATGGCTTCTTGGTACACTCTTTTTATTTCTGAAAAATCGGGGCTAAAGTATCTGTCTACTATCACTTGAATTCTTTTATCAGTTGGTCCTCCTTCATGTACCCAAGTAGTAGAGAGTTAGGAAAAGCAGGGCAGTTGTAAATAACACTAATATATACCCCTTAGCTCATTTCTCCCCCGGGAGAGACAAGTACAGCTTTGGAATTTACTGTTTCTGTCACCAATGTAGAAATCGAGAGTACTGAGCATATTTATAAAGAAAAGCTATCAGCAAGACCAGCTAGGTCTGCCACTGTACTAGTGAACCTCTCCAGCTGCTTCCCACAGCCTACTGCCAAGCCATGGCTTAAGCAACCCTTCAGTGGCGGTGAAAAACAAATGAACATTTCCCATCAAAACCCCAATGAGAATCAGTGGATAGGTACTCCAGAAAACCAGCTTTGGGTTTACTATGAGGAAAACATGGTCATACAGAAGGATCCACATGGCAGGATATGTCGCAGAATAAATGAATGCTGTGAATGTGTGACCCAAAGCCAGCCTACCTGTACCCACGGACCTAGAGAATGTTTCTATTTGGAAGACAACTTAGAGTGATAGTAGATGGATTTCACCTCCTACATCGTCTTAATCCCTTTGGTTTGCTGTCACAGGATATTATAGACTGGGTAGCTTACAAACAGATTTATTTCTCACATTTCTAGAGACTGAGAAATTGAAAATGCGGGTGCTGGCTGATTCACCGTCTAGCAAGAGCATGCGTGGTGTTTCATAGATGACTCTCACATGTGTCCCCAGATGGCAGAAGGGGGGAAGGAGCTCTCCGGAGCCTCTTTATGAGGGCAGTAGTACCATTCACAAGGGTGCCACCCTTACGACCTAATCACCTCCAAGTAGCATCACATTGGGGATTAGAATTTCAATTTATGAATTTTGAAGGTATAAAACATGGCACATACCAAATCCAAGTAATTGTTGTGGCTTTCTGAGGCATATGTGGGGGAAAACTCAAATGCTGATGTTATAATGTAGCGTGAACAATTAACGAAAGATCAAATTAGTAGGAATTAGAGTTTTAACAGTGTATAGGTCACCTGCTGGGCACTGGAACCAGGTGATTGCATCCTAAGACATCTGTCAAAACAGACTTTGGTGCAGTTTTTCACCTGTGTGTGTGCATGCTCAGTTACTTCAGTTGTATCTGATTCTTTGCAACCCTATGGATTGGAGCCCACCAGCTCCTCTGTCCATGGGGATTCTCCAGGCAAGAATATTGGAGTGGGTTGCCACATGTTCCTCCAGGGGATCTTCCTGACCTAGGGATTCAACTCATGACTCCTGAAATAGCCATTATTGCCTTCCTTGTCATTTAACATCTTAAATAAGATATTCAATTACACATCAATAATATTCACTCACTACAGTTAGAGTTATTGAAATGAGAACACTTTTTCATACAACCCATTTGAGTCTGAAAGTATTCACAGAGCTATAGGCTCGATAAAAGTGGAAGAGTCATCATTCCATCTTGTAGAGCAAACCAAGTTGGAAAATCAGGCATGTTGTTATTGGTAAAGAAGCAAGTAGGGAAGAAGAAAGAAATATCCTTGTATAGCAAATTTTAATAGCATAATTCTTTTACCTTAGCGCAGCCTTTAAAAACTTTAAATGGCACCCCACTCCAGTACTGTTGCCTGGAATATCCCATGGATGGAGAAGCCTGGTAGGCTGCAGTCCATGCGGTCGCTGAGGGTTGGACAGGACTGAGCAACTTCACTTTCACTTTTCACTTTCATGCATTGGAGAAGGAAATGGCAACCCACTCCAGTGTTCTTGCCTGGAGAATCCCAGGGACAGGGGAGCCTGGTGGGCTGCCGTCTATGGGGTCGCATAGAGTTGGACACGAGTGAAGTGACTTAGCAGCAGCAGCCTTTAAAATCTTTGTCTCTTGAGTACACAATATAAAATGAACTCTGGGGTTTCCCTGGTGGCTCAGTGGTAAAGAATCTTCCTGCCAATGCAGAAGATGTGAGTCCGATCCCTGATCTGGGAAGATCCCACATGTTGCAGAGCAACTAAGCCCATGAGTCACAGCTGTTGAGTCTGTGTTCTAGAACCTGGGAACCACAGCTACTGAAGCCCAAGAACCTGTGCTCTGCAACAAGAGAAACGCCTAAAATGAGAGGCCTGGGCACCGCCAACTAGAGAAGTGGCCCCTGCGACTAGAGTAAAGCCCATACAGCAACTAAGACTCAGCACAACCAAAATAAATACTTTTTAAAAAAAATTATGAACTCTATACACCATACAGCATCAGCATCCTCATACAAAAGCTGTTTGAAATATGTAATGAAGAGCTTTTCCTTGCAGTGTTTCTTTTCCTCTTTACTTTTAACCTTGTCTTCAGGCTTAAACAGAATGTCAACCATCTAATTTTATGGAATTTCTTGTGAATTGGGCATTTGGTAAATGATAAAAACAATTGTAGGTTTTCATCATAGAATGATAAGCAAGGAGAATAACATATACATGTTCTAAAATCTAAATGTCTTCAATATCAGAATATAGTACTGACTAAACATTAATATTAATAGAATGTGCTTTGCATCTTTTCCTGATTCCAAGTAACTAGAATCTTGAATGTTCATGATGACTGGGATTGTCTTTGGTCATGGAATTGAAAATGTGGTTGGAACCTCATTAACATTCTAGTCACTCTTGTACTGATGGGATAAAATGCATATGGTAAAAGGAAAGCAGAAATGTATCACATAAATATCAGAAGGCCTTATCCATCAGATTAAAGAAACTTAGAATTGCAGCAAATTGTTGTAGACTAATTTAAACTTCCTTTTTCCAAATAAGGAAACAGACCCCAAGAAATATAGCCATGTGTGCTAAGCACTTGCTTCAGTATGATGGGGACAAAGCTAAAACTCAGACTGTAAGACTTTATCATCTTAGTGTTCTTCCCACTTACGCAATAGAAATGATTTTAAAATGATAAAATCATAAACTGGTATAAGCAAATTCCCTTCTCATCCGGTATTTGCAATGACGATAATTTGGAAGGTCAGAACCACATTTTCCCCCCATTATTCTGCAAGGAATGTGCACTGAAACAGTTTGAAAACTTTATGGGATGTAGGCTTCCTATTACAATTGCCCGAAGAGTAAAACATTCACATTGTTAATTTTTGAAGACACAGCCATTTCCAAACTGTTTTTATTTTCACTATGTTTTATCTCTTACTTTCTTACACTTCATGAAGATTAAGATCTTTGTAATTTAAAAATTATGCAACAGCTGCTGTGAACGGCTTTTTACACTGGAACATGAAATTTATATTGGGAAAATACCGATTACTAGCTATAAAATATGTATGAGCCTCCGCAGCCAACTTTGTAAAATGGAATTTCTCCTCACAGCAAAATGGAACGGTTACTTTGCTTGGGGGATTCTCTATTAAAGGAGAATTGTATTGATATGTGTTAAGTATTGTTCTACTACATGAATAATGCAACCATCCACTGTGATACTATTTTGGAATTATTTCTGTGCCAATTTATTATTTAGACACTTACCTATTATATGCTGCTGCCTTTTGTAGCAAACCTTATTTTTTTTGATAGAAGGCATAACTGTATACCTATAGATGACAAATGTATGAAAAGTGAAAGTGAAGGTCGGCCCCAGGGACTATACAGTTCATGGAATTCTCCAGGCCAGAATACTGGAGTGGGTAGCTGTTCCCTTCTCCAGGGGATCTTCCCAACCCAGGGATCGAAGTCAGGTCTCCTACATTGTAGGTAGATTCTTTACCAGCTGAGCCACCAGGGAAGCCCAAGAATACTGGAGTGGGTGGCCTATCCCTTCTCCATTGGATCTTCCCAACCTAGAAATTGAAGCGGGTCTCCTGCATTGCACGTGGAGTCTTTACCAGCTGAGCTGACAAATGTATATTTGTAATTAATTTTGATTCTGTGTGTTTTCATGGCTAATGAGACAGGCATGTTTTATATTTTAATACTATACACACTATACATATCAACCAGAAAAACACCATATTATTTGAGGAAGGGTTATGTTTATGATGAATGACAGAAAGTAAGCTGTCAGGGATTTACTTTAAAAATTGTTTCCCCAAGCATTTTGAGCTTTTCACAGAGATAGTGCTTTGATCTTATTTTATTCTCTTAACTATGTAAGTCTTACAGGGTTATTATCCATGTTTTCAAAATTAAGACACGTGGTGGTTTAAATATCTTTTGCCAATGCTACCCCCAAATAGCCAAATTATTAATCTTCACAAAGTACTTGTCATAAATTATTGTCAAGAAGCTTTAAAATCAACATTTCAATGGTCCCCTGAATGGAGTACAAGGAGAAATCTATTCTTCACATTTCAAGTCTTTTTGAGAAGGGCAGCCAAGTTACTTTGCAACCCTTTCTAACCCCACTCTCTAAATACACCTTATACAACATAATCCCGCCAGACCTTTTTTTTCTGTTTCATTCCATGGCTTAGACCCCTCCACAGTAAACTCTGTCCATCACCGTCTTTAACAGTTCTCACCATCCTTTCAAACACAACTCTGCAGCCGTTATTCTTTGACAGTCCGATGGCCTCTCATTCTATGTGACTAGACATCTCGGGGGGTGGGCGTGGGAGTGGGGGCCTGTGTGCTCCTGATAATTTTTCCCCATTGAATTACAGTCAGTTGTACAGGTCAATATGTGAGAGGTAGAGCTACACTGCCTGGGTTTAAATTCCAAATATACTATTTACTAGCTGTGTGCTTTGGGGTAGGTTATTGAACCTCTTGTTACACATCTTAGCTTGTAGCTGCTACAACAAAGTACCGTAGACTGTGTAACTCCTAGTTCTGGAGACTGGTGAGTCCAAGCTCATGGCACCAGCATGATTGAATGAGGCCATGCTTCCTAGTTCATTGCTGGGCCGGTTTTACTGCGTCCTCACATGATGACTCAGATAGTAAAGATTCTCCTTGCAATACAGGAGACCTGGGTTTGATCCTTGGGTCAGGGAGATCCCCTGAAGAAGGGAATGGCAACCCACTCCAGTATTCTTGCCTGGAGAATTCCATGGACAAAGCCTGGTGGGCTACAGTCCATGGGTTTGCAAAGAGTCACATAGGACTGAATGACTAACACTTTCAGATGGTGGAAAGAGCCAGGGAATTCTTGGGCATCTCTCTTACAAGACCATTCATGCCATTCATGAGGAATTCAGTGTATAATTACAGGGAGACATTAACATTAAAGCCACAGTAACGACTCGGTTACTTCATATAGACAGAGGAATTACTAATAGCATCTAGTTCACTCATTTTATTTTTTAATTGAGATATAGTGATGTACAGTATTATATGTTATAGGTGTACAACAGAGTGATTTACAATTTTTTAAGATTATGCTCATTTTTATAGTTATTATAAATTATTGGCTATATTTGTGTGGCTGTAACAGTATATCTTTGTAGTATATTTAAGTATAATGGTTTGTGCCTCTTAATCTCCTACTGCTCTCTGGCCCCTCTCCCCACTAGTAACCACTAGTTTGTTCTCTGTATCTGTGAGACTGTTTCCTTTTTGTTCTGTTCAGAACTTTTATTTCTTAGATTTCATGTATAAGTGATATCATATAGTATCTGTCTTGCTCTGATTTATTCTTCATAGGATATCTCCCAAGGTAATCCATGTTGCTGAAAATGGCAAAACGCCATTCTCTTTTTGGCTGAGTACTATTCTGTTGTACGTATGTGTGTGCCACCTCTTACACACTGCTCTGTGGATGAGCGCTTAGCTCGTTTCTATATCTCGGCAATTGTAGAGAACGCTGCTATGAACACGGGGTGCTTGCATCTTTTTGAATACAGTGTTCGCTTTCACTTTTTTCAGATATATACCCAGGAGCAGAATTACTATGTTACACGGTTGCTCTATTTTTAGTTTTTTGAGAGACTGCCACACTGTTTTCCACAGTGGCTGGTTTAGCTTATCACTAACCATGTACAAGGCTGCTGCTTTCTCCAAATCCTTTTAATACATTTGATTTTTGTGGTCTTTTTGGTAATGGCCATCTGGCAGGTATAAGATATTTCATTGCAGTATTAATTTGCATTTCTCTGATTAATAATGTTGAGCATCTTTACATGTGCCTGCTGAGCATCTGTATGTCTTCTTTGGAAAAATGTCTATTCAGATCTTCTGTCCATTTTTTAATCAGATTGTTGTTTTGTTTTTTTTTTAATTTTTGATGGTGGGTTGTATGAATTGTTTATATATGTTGGATATTAACCCATTACTAGTTATATTATTTGGGAGAAGGCAGTGGCACCCCACTCCAGTACTGTTGCCCGGAAAATCCCATGGATGGAGGAGGCTGGTAGGCTGCAGTCCATGGGGTCGCTAAGAGTAGGACATGACTGAGCGCTTCACTTTCACTTTCCACTTTCATGCATTGGAGAAGGAAATGGCAACCCACTCCAGTGTTCTTGCCTGGAGAATCCCAGGGACGGAGAAGCCTGGTAGGCTGCAGTCCATGGGATCACACAGAGTCGGACACGACTGAAGTGACTTGGCAGAAGCAGGCAGCAGCAGTTATCTTATTTACAAATATATTCTCTAATTCAGTAGGTTGTCTTTTTTGTCAGTGGTTTCCTTTATTGTACAAAATCTTTTAAGTCTAATTATGTCCCATCTGTTTATCTTTGCTTTTAATTCCTTTGCTTTAAAAGACAAATCCCAAAAACTATAGCTGTGATTTATGTCAAAGACTATTCTGCCTATGTTTTTCTCTAGGAGTTATATAGTTTCATGTCTTACGTTTAGGTCTTTAATTGATTTGTTTATGTTTGTATATTTTATGAGAGAATGTTCTAATTTCATTCTTTTACATGCACCAAGTTTTCCCACACCACTTATTGAAGAGACTGTCCTTTCTCCCTTGTATATGCTTACCTCCTTTATCATAGGTTAATTGCCCAAAAGTGCTTGATTTATTTCTGTGCTTTCTCCACTTCATTGAGCTACATGTCTGTTTTTGTGACAGCACCACACTTATTTGACTTAATAGTTTTGTAGTAGAGTCTGAAGTCAGGTGTGTGATTCCTCCAGCCTTCTTTGTCAACATTGTGTTGAATATTCTGGGTCTTTTCTGTATCCTTACAACTTTTTAATTGATTTGTTCTAGTTTTGTGAGAAATTCTATTCATATTCTAATAGGAATTGCATTGAATCTGTAGATTGCCTTGGGTGGTAGGGTTATTTTAACAATATTAAACCTTCCATTCCAAGAACACTGTATATCTTAACATCTGTTTGTGCCATCCTCAGTTACTTCCATCAATGTTATGGTTTTCTGAGTACAGGTCTTTTACCTCCTTAGGTAGGTTTATTCCTAGGTGTTTTATTCTTCTTGGTGCAATGGTAAATGGGATTATTTCTTTTTCTGATCTTTCATTGTTAGTGTTTTGAAGTGCAACAGATTTCTGTGTGTTAATTTTGTAGCCTGGAACTAAGTGAACTAATTGATGAGCCCTAGTGGTTTCTCAGTGACTTCTTTAGATTGATTTTTGCATCATGTCATCTGCAACCAGTGACAGTTCTGCATGTTCCATTCTGCTTTGGATTCTTTTTATTTATTTCTTTTTCAATTTCTGTGGCTAGAATTTCCAGTCGGAGAAGGCGATGGCACCCCACTCCAGTACTCTTGCCTGGAAAATTCCATGGGCAGAGGAGCCTGATAGGCTGCAGTCCATGGGGTCACTAGGAGTCGGACACGACTTCACTTTCACTTTTCACTTTCATGCATTGGAGAAGGAAATGGCAACCCACTCCAGTGTTCTTGCCTGGAGAATCCCAGGGACGGGGGAGCCTGGTGGGCTGCCGTCTATGGGGTCGCACAGAGTCAGACATGACTGAAGCAACTTAGCAGCAGTAGCAGCAGAATTTCCAATACTGTGTGGAGTCATAATGGTCAGAGTGAGCATCCTTGTCTTGTTCCTGATCTTTCAGGAGACTTTCAGCTTTTCTCTGTTGAATATGATCTTAGCTATGAGTTTGTCATATATGGCCCTTATTATGTTGATGTATGTTCCCTCTGTGCCCACTTTCGGCAGACTTCTTATCTTAAAGGGAATTGAATTTTGTCAAAGCCTTTACTGCATCTATTGGGATGATCATATGGTTATTATTCTTCAACTAAAAAATTTTCTTACAGTTTATTTGTCTGTGTCTTGGTTGACACTCCAGGGGTCTGCATTGCAGCATGTGGATGGCCTGGTCTGTCCATGTTGCCAAAATGGCATTATTTCACACTATCTCATGGCTAGGAGATATTCTGTAGTATGTATGTACCACATGTTTTTTAATCATTCATTGGTCAATGGACATTTTGATTCCTTCCAAGTCTTAAATATTGTAAATAGTGCTGTGGTGAATACTTAGGTGTAGTTATCTTCACAAAATATTATTGGTGTGCTTATTGACTCATAGTAAAATTGGCCCCTCATAGGGTTTCTCTCTTCATCGATTTGTGAGGAACCTCTATGCTGCTCTCTATAGAGGAGTACCAGATTACATTGCTCCAACCGTGTCAGAGGGTTCTCTTTTTTTTTCACAACCTATGCAGCTTTATTTATCTGTAGTCCTTTGGGTGATGACGTTACATTAAAAAGCAGTAATTGGAGACATGAAATCATGTGTTGTTGTTGTTGTTGTTTTTAAACTGTGGGCTGACAATATACCAGTTGAAGTGCATGCTTGACAGAGGGCCTGGATCAGAAGACGGTGATGATTTAGTTGCTAAGTCATGTCCAACTCTTGGTACCCCATGGGCTGTAGCTTGCCAGGTTCCTCTGTCCATGGGATTTCCCAGGCAAGAATACTGGAATGCGTTGCTGTTTCCTTCTCCAGGGGATCTTCCTAACCCAGGAATCGAACCCAAGTCTCCTGAATTCCAGGTGGATTCTTTACCAACTGAACTAGAAGAACCTTCTTTCAAACACCTGCTGCTGCTGCTGCTGCTGCTGCTGCTAAGTCGCTTCAGTTGTGTCCGACTCTGTGCAACCCCATAGACGGCAGCCCACCAGGCTCCCCCGTCCCTGGGATTCTCCAGGCAAGAACACTGGAGTGGGTTGCCATTTCCTTCTCCAATGCGTGAAAGTGAAGTTGCTCAGTCGTGTCTGACTCTTTGCAACCCCATGGACTGCAGCGTATCAGGCTCCTACGTCCATGGGATTTTGCAGGCAAGAGTACTGGAGTGGGGTGCCATTGCCTTCAAACACCTAGCCCAATACACTTCTTCAGGTAGGAATTGTTTTCAGCCTCACAAGCCTTGTGAATAAGTGATCACAAGCTGCCCTTTGCAAGTTGCAGTTGCAGAAAGTGGCCACAAGGCGGCAGCACTTCCACCCCACTCTGGTTACTGCTTCAACTACAGCCTTAGGGAAAAGTCGTGTCCTGGGTGGAAGTTAGAGTGGAATGTGCCAGTACAAAGACCCAAGGACTTGAATCTCATTACTTCACCCCTCTTACCCTTAACAGCCCAGATTAACACGAATCTCTGCCAAAACTGGATCCTCAGTGTGATTGGTACGTGGGGTGAACGACTGAAAAAGCAGAAGGTGAGAACCCAGCCCTTGGAAACTGTGGAGACCAGGGGACAGTTTAAAGCTCTTTCAACCCACAGTGTGCACCATCCTTTGGATACACTAGGCTTTGTATGGGTGTAGGAAGGCCCAGTTGTATCCCAGCTCCTGTTGCCATCCAGAGAGTGGGGCAATCAGGGTTGGAGGGGGCTTCATTTGCGAGCACCGCTAACTGTCTCCTTAGCATTTGAACTATCCAGCTTTGGGACTGGAGCGTGCATGGGATCCAGGCTCAGACAAAAGTAGAGGTCCCCAGTGCCTCAGTGGAAGACAATTGCCATTTCTACCTCTTTCTTTCTTTGAATTTTTGTTCTACTTTGGGGTATAATTGATTTGGAAGGTTGTGTATTTTGAGGTGTACAGCCACGTGATTCAGTTGTGGACATGCTTAGGACTGTTCTTATTTGAATCTTTACACGTGTGGATGCATGCACGTTGTTAATTGTGTTTCCTGTGCTCCACAGTGGGTCCTTGGTGGTTATGGATTCCCAGGATACTTGTGTGTATATGTTAATGCCAAACTTCCGAATTATCTTTGCATCCATATTTCATCTTTGTGGATTATCATTTGTTGTTATTGTTGCTCCAAGTCTGGGAGTCTGTTTCTGTCTTGGAAATTGATTTATTCCATGAAATTCTACATTCTGCCTATGGGTGATATCCTAAGCTTGTATCTTTCTCTGTCCCACAACAGCCAGTGTCCAAGCGTGGCTAGATCCATTCATATTGTAAACTAGCATTATTTCATGGTGTCTCATGGCTGAGAGGTATTACACTGCATCATGTACCAGACATTTTTTAATCAGTCAACTGTCAATGGACATTTTGATTCGTTTTGGGTCTTGGATATGGTAAATCATGCTGCAGTGAATATTGAGGTGTGGTTATTCTTGCACAATATTATTTTGTTTGCAGATTGGTCTGTAGTTGAATTGGCCTCTCATAGGGTTCCTCTCTTCATAGATTTGTGAGGAACCTCTGTACTGCTCTCCACAGAGGGACTTCCAGTTCACATTGTTCCAACACTGTGGGAGGGTTCTCTTTATTCCATGGCCTGCGCAGAATTATTTCTCTGTAGTACTTTGGATGATGACCACTTTGAGGAGTGTGAGGGAATCCTCACTGACATTTTTATTTGCACTGCAAAAAAAGTAGTGGTTTGAGGCCTGAAATTGCGTGGGTTTTTTGCCTGTTTGTTTTAAACCTTGGGCCCACAGTATACCAGTTGAAAGTGCCTACTTGGCAGTGGGGGTGTTGTAGAGCTCTCTCTCAATTGCCTAGCCCGGGACATTTCTTCCAGCAGTTACTGTGTACAGACCCACAGGCCTTGTGAATCATGAATCACAAGTGCAGACAAGCTGCCCTTTGGAAATTGCAGTTGCAAGACGCCTCCACAGATGGCGGCTCTTCCTCCTGCCCCACTCTGGTTAGTAGATCAACCAGAGCCTCAGGGCAAGCTGTGTCCTGGGTGGTAGTTAGGAATGGAAAGTGCCAGCACAAAGTCCCCAGGGCTTAGGGCTCATTACTACATCCCTCTTAAGAGCCCAGACTAACACCAATCCCTGCTAAAACTCTATCCTCAGGGTGCTGTAGTATGTGCCTGGAATGAGTGTGAAAAAGGAGATCAGGGCTGGAGACCAGGGGAAAGTTTAAAGCTCTTTCTGCCCAGAGTGTGCACCATCCTTTGGATACACTTGGCTTGGTATGGGTGTAGGAAGGCCCAGCAAGATCCACAGCTCGTGTTGCCAACCAGAGAGTGGCCAGGTACTCGGGGTTGAAGGAGCTTCATTTGCTGGCATCTCCTCCTCATCTCCTTAGCATTAAAACAATTCGGCTTTGGAACTGGAGTCCAGGCCTGTGACACAAGCAGAGGTCCCCAAGACCTGAATGGAATACAGTCACTTTTTCTCTCTTTTAATTGAATTTTTAATTTTGTTTATTGGTATAGTCCATTTAGAAGGTGGTATATTTTGAGATGTACAGTCACATGATTCAGTTCTAGATTTACATATGACTGTTGTTGTTGTGTAGTTGGTAAGTCGTGCCTGACCCTTTTGGTCACCAGGCTTCACTGTCCATGGGATTTCCCAGGCAGGTATATTGAAATAGGTTGCCATTTCCATCTCTAGGGGATTTTCCCACCCCAGGGATCAAACCATCACCTCCTGTACTGGCAGGCAGATTCATTACCCCTGAGCCAACAGGGAAGCCCCTGATATATGACTATTGCTATTTGAAACTTTTCACGTATGAATTAATACACAGTGTTGATTGAGGATCACTGTGCCCTACAATAGGCCTTTGTTGATTTTGTATTTCCAGAATATGTGTGTGTATGTAAGTTAATACCAGCCTCCTAAAACCTCCTTTCCCCCGTGTGTCCTCTTTGAGAACCATCAGTTTTCTCTTTCTGTTTCAAATATTCATTCATTCCTATGAAAATCTAGATTCTAAGTATAAGTGATAACCTAAGCTATTTATACTTCTCTATCTCACAACATTTAGCATCTGGGCATGTCTGTGTCCTTCCACATTACTAAAATGTCATTATTTCATGCAATCTCATGGCTGAGAGATAATCCATCGTGTATGTGTACTATTGGCTTTTTAATCATTCGTCTGTCAATGGACATTCTGATTCATTCTGAGGCATTGTAAATAGTTCTGCAGTGAATATTCAGGTGCAGTTATCTTTGCAAAATATGATCCCTTATGGGAGTGCCCCCCTCATTGGGTACCACTCTTCGTAGATTTGTGGGAGCTTCTATATGGCTGTCCTTAAAGGGAGTGCCAACTTACATTCCCAGCAACAGTGTAGGAGGGTCCCCTTTCTTCCAGGCCCTATCCAGCATTTATTTCTCTGTAGGCCTCTTGAGGATAACCACTTTGATTTGTATGAGGGAATCCTCATTGTTGTCTTGTTTTGCATTACATTAAAAAGTAGACTTTTGAGGCATGAAGTCATATTTTTTTTTCTTTTAAGCTGTGTGATGATAATATACCAGTGGAAAGTGACTCTTGACAGTGGACCCACTTTAGAGCTCTGTTTCAAATCCTTGCCCAGATCATTTCTCTAAGCAGATATTGTTTACAAACCCCAAGGCCTTGTGGAGTAGCAAGTGCTGACAATCTGCCCTTTGTAAGTTGCAGTTGTGCGAAGTGTCCACAAGGCGGCAGCACTCACCCCTGCCCCACTCGTAACTGCAACCACCAGAGCCTTAGGGAAGTCCTGTTGAGGGAGGCGGGGGAGTCTCACCCGAGTGCTTGAGTCTCATTACTTCATCCCTCTTACCCTTAGGAGCCAACCGAGGCTTGGTATGAATGCAGGAAGGGTTGGACCCCAGCTCCTGATGCCATCCAGAGAGTGACAGGGCAAACAGGGTTTGAGGGGGCTTTCTTTGCTGGCACCTCTTCCCCATCTCCTTTGCTTTAGAAATAGCTAGCTTTGGGACTGGAACGTGCATGGATTCCAGGCTTCAGACAAAAATAGAGTTCCCCAGTGTCTCAGTGGAATACAATTGCCATTTCTCTCTTTTTAAATTTAACTTTTATTTGCGAGTATAAATGATTTAGAAGGTTGTATATTTTGAGGTGTACGGCCACGTTCTTCAGTTGTAGATGTATGTATGACCATTTTGTTTGAATATTTGCACATGTGGATGAATGCACATTTTTAATTGAAGTTTCCTAGCCCAACGGAGAAGGCAATGGCAACCCACTCCAGTGTTCTTGCCTGGAGAATCCCAGGGACGGCAGAGCCTGGTGGGCTGCCATCTATGGGGTCACACAGAGTCGGACACGACTGAAATGACTTAGCAGCAGCAGCAGCAGCCCAACGGAGAAGGCAATGGCAACCCACTCCAGTGTTCTTGCCTGGAGAATCCCAGGGACGGCGGAGCCTGGTGGGCTGCCCTCTATGGGTTCGCACAGAGTCGGACACGACTGAAGCTACTTAGCAGCAGTAGTGGCGGCAGCAGCCCAACAGTAGGTCCTTGCTGATTATGTATTTCCCATATACTTATGTGTAAATGTTAATGCCAGCCTTCTAAAATTATTTTTGCATTCATGTTTCATCTTTGGGGACTGTTGTTTTTTTCCCAAGTCTGTAATTCTGTTTCTGTATTGAAAGTCATTCATTCCTATGAAATTCTACATTCAACCTATGTGATATCCTAAGCTTATATCTTTTTCTGTCCCAGATAAGTTATCGACTAAGCATGACTACATCCATCCATGTTGCGAAAATGACATTCTTTCATGGTATCTCATAATCCATTGTATGGTGTACCACATGCTTTTTAATCATTTATCTGTCACTGGACATTTTGATTCCTTCTAGGTGGGATGCTGTAAACAGTGCTGCAGTGAATATCCAGGTGCAGTTATCTTTGTAAAAGTACTGTTTTTTGTTGACCACATTGTGGAATTCCCCCCTCATAGGGTCCCAACTTTTCATAGATTTGTGAGGAACCTCTGTATCATAGAGGTAGTACCAATTTACACTTTCACCAGCAGATTAGGAGGGTTCTCTTTCTTCCAGGCCCTAGCCAGCATTTATTTCTCAGTAGGCTTTTGGATTATGACCACTTTGACTCTTGTGAGGAAATCCTCATTCATGTTTTCATTTACATTCCATTAAAAAGCAGCGATGTGAGACATGAAATCATTCACTTTTTCCTTCAAACCGTGGTCTGACAGTATCCAGAAAAAGTGCCTGCTTGTCAGTGAGTCGGTTAGAACTCTCATTCGAATACCTAGGCCAGGACATTTCTTTGGGCAGGTATTGTTTCAGCCCACAATGTAAAAATGTTAGCTATTGAGCCATGTCCGACTTTTTATGACCCCACAGACTGTAGCCACCAGGCTTCTGTCCATGGGATTTTCCAGGCAAGAATACTGGAGTGGGTTGCCATTCCCTTCTCCAGGAGATCTTCCCGACCCAAGGATCAAACCTGGGTCTCACACAGTGCAGGCGGATTCTTTACCACCTGAGCCACCAGGGAAAGCAAGAGCTGACAAGTTTCTCTTTGGCAGTTGCAGTTGAGGGCAGTGTCCACAAGGTGGCAACACATCCTCCTGCCCAACTCTGGCTACTGCATCAACTATAGCTTTAGGGAAAGTCGTGTCCTGGGTGGAAGTTAGAGTGGAATGTGCCAGTACAAAGACCGGAGTGCTTGAGTCTCATTACTTCATCCCTCTCACCCTTAATAGTTCGGACTAACACGATTCCCTGTCAAAACTCCATCCTCAGGGTGCTGTAGTATGTGGCTTGTGTGACCGTGTAAAAGGAGGCTGGGGCTGCGAACTCCAACCCTAGGAGCTGTGGAGACCAGGGGACATTTGAAAGCTCTTCCAGCCCAGAGTGTGCACCATCCTTTGAGTGCTCTAGGCTTCGTTGTGTTGTAGGCAGGTCCCCTGGCTCCATATCTCCTAATGCTCTCCAGAGAGTGACTGGGCCTCAAGGTCCAAGCGGCCTTCAGTTGCTGCCTCCTCCTCCCTATTTTCTTGCCTTAAAACCATCCACCTGTGCAGGAGCCTGCATGAGGTCCAGGATTCACACAAGCAGAGATCCCCAATGCCTCAGTGGGATATGATCGCCTTTTCTCTTTTTTTAACTAAACTTTTGAGTATAATTGATATAGAAGGTGGTGTATTTTGAGGTTCAGCCAAGTGATTCATTTCTAAATGTACATATGACTATTTTTGTTTGAATTTTTTCACATATAAACTAGTGCGTAGCGTTGTTTTATCTTCCTGTGAACTACACTAGGCCCTTACTGACGATGTATTTCCAGTATATTTCTGTATGTCTATGTATATGCAAAACTCCCAAATTAACCTTGACCCCATTCATTTTTGGAAGCCATTGGTTTTTATTTTTTCTAAGTTGTGAGTGTGTTTTGTTTTGGATATTCATTCATTCCTATGAAATTCTAGATTCTACCTGCCTTGGGTCCATTCATGTTGCTAAAATGGTATTATTTCATACTATCTCATGGCCAAGGGATATTCTGTTGTATATATTTACCACATGATTTTCAATCATTCATCTGTCAGTGGACATTTTGATTCCTTCTGAGTCCTGGGTGTTATAAATAGTGCTTCAGTGAATATTGAGGTGTAATTACCTTACAAAATACTGTTTGTATGCATATCGGCCCTGTGGTAAATTCGGCCCTTCATAGGGTACCTGGCTTCATCGTTTTCTAAAGAACCTCGATACTGCTCTCCATAGAGGGAGTACCAGTTTACATTGCTACGACCAACCTAGATAGCATATTCAAAAGCAGAGACATTACTTTGCCAACAAAGGTTCGTCTAGTCAAGGCTATGGTTTTTCCAGTGGTCATGTATGGATGTGAGAGTTGGACTGTGAAGAAGGCTGAGCACCGAAGAATTGATGCTTTTGAACTGTGGTGTTGGAGAAGACTCGAGAGTCCCTTGGACTGCAAGGAGATCCAACCAGTCCATTCTGAAGGAGATCAGCCCAGGGATTTCTTTGGAAGGAATGATGCTAAAGCTGAGACTCCAGTACTTTGGCCACCTCATGCGAAGAGTTGACTCATTGGAAAAGACCCTGATGCTGGGAGGGATTAGGGGCAGGAGGAGAAGAGGATGACAGAGGATGAGATGGCTGGATGGCATCGCTGACTCAATGGATGTGAGTCTGGGTGAACTCCGGGAGTTGGTGATGGACAGGGAGGCCTGGCGTGCTGCGATTCATGGGGTCGCAAAGAGTCGGACACGACTGAGCGACTGATCTGATCTGAACAGTGTAGGAGGGTTCTCTTTCTTCCATGACCTACCCAGCATTATTTCACTGTAGCGCTTTTGTTGATGACCTCTTTGACTGTTGTGGGGGAATCCTCATTGTCGTTTTGACTTGTATTGTATTAAAAAGCAGAGATTTGAGGCATGACATTTCTTTTTAATCTATGAGCTAACGATACACCAATTGAAAGGTGCTGCTTTACAGTGGGCCTGGTTTAGAACTCTCTTTCAAATGTATAGCTCAGGACCTTTCTTTGGGCAGATACTGTTTTCACTCTAGGGGCCCATGTGAAGCTCAAGTGCTGTCAAGCTGCCCTTTGTTGCAGTTTCAGGACATGTCCACAAGAGGGAAGCACTTACCGCTCCCTCTACCCTGGTTACTGCTTCAACCAGAGCCTTGTCCTGTCCTTGGTGGAAGTTAGAGTCGAGTGTGCCAGCACAAAAACCCGCAGGCTTGAGTCTCATTCCTTCATCCCTTTTACCTTTAAGAGCCCAGACTAACAGCAGTCTCTTCCGAAACTCAATCCTCAGGGTGCTGCAGTAAGTGGACTGTGAAAATACAGGCTGGAGCTGGGAACCTCACCCCCAGGCAATGTGGAGAACATGGGACTTTTTATAGCTCTTTCAGCCCAGAGTGGGCACCGTCCTTTGGGTGCACTAGGCTTAGAGTGGCTGTTTAGGAAGGCCCAGCTGTACCCACAGATCCTGGCGCTATGCAGAGTGTGACCGGGCAATCAGGTTTGAGGGGGCTTCGTGTGCTGGCTCCTCTTCCCCCATCTCTTTAGCCTTAGAACTGTCCAGCTTTGGGACCGCAGTGTGCATGGGTTTCAGGCTTGGGACAAAAGTAGTGGTCTACTGTGTTTGAATTTTTAGTTTACTTACAAGTACAATTGCTTTAGAAGGCTGTGTGTTTTGAGGTGTGCAACCACATGAATCAGTTGTAGATGTGCGTAAGCGATATTATTTGAATCTTTGCATACATGCATGAATGCACATTGTGAATTGGAGTTTCCTGTGCCCAACAATAAGTTCTTGCTGGTTATATACTTCCAATTTACTTGTGTATACATGTCAATGCCAGCCTTCTGTATTATCTTTGCATCCTGTTTCATCTTTGGGAGCCATCGGTTTGTTTGCCAAGTCTGAGTCTGCTTCTGTTTTGGAAATTCATTTGTTCCTATGACATTCTAGATTGAATCTGTAAGTGACAGCCTAAGCTTTCTCTGTCCCACACTCGTTAGCGGCTAAGCATGCCTAGGTCCATCCGTGTTGCTAAAATGGCATTATTTCATGATATCTCGTGACTGAGAGCTAATCCACTGTATATATGTACCACATGCTTTTTAATCATTCAACTGTCAGCAGACATTTTGATTCCTTTTGAGCTTTGGAGGTGGTAAATACTGAATTATTTACTGCAGTGAATATTGAGAAGCAGTTATCTTTGCAAAATATTGTTTTCTATGCATATTGGCCCAGATTTGAATTGCCCGCTCATAGGGACCCTGTCTGCATAGATTTGTGAGGAACCTCAATATTGCTCTCCAGAGAGCAGCTACTAGTTCACCTTGTCCCAACAGTGTAGGAGGGATCTTTCTTCCACGACATACACAGCATTATTTCTCTATAGTCTTTTGGATAATGACCACTTTGAGGGGTATGAGGGATTCCTCACTGGCATTTTTATTTGCATTTTATTGCATAAAAAAGCTGCAGTTTGAGGCATGCAATCACGTTTTTGTTTTGTTTTAAACCTTGGGCTGACAGTATACCAGTTGAAAATGCCTCCTTGACACTGGGCCTATTTTAGAACTCTCTTTCAAATCCCTGCCCAGGATATTTCTTTCCCAAATACAGACAAGCTGACATTTCTAAGTTTCAGGAAGCATCCACAAGATGGCAGCACTTCCTCCCACCCCACTCGGGTTGCTGCTTTGACCAGAGCCTTAGGGGAAGTCCAGTCCTCAGGGGAAGTTAGAGTGGAATTCAGTTCAGTGGCTCAGTCGTATCCAACTCTTTGCGACCCTGTGGAATGCAGCACGCATTTTCCCTGTCCATCACCAACTTTCGGAGCTTGCTCAAACTCATGTCTCTGGAGTCAGTGATGCCAACCAACCATCTCATCCTCTGTCGTCCCCTTCTCCTCCTGCCCTCAATCTTGCCCAGCATTAGGATCTTTTCCAATGAGTCAGTTCTTCGCTGGCCAAAGTGAAGGTGGCCAAAGTATTGCAGTTTCAGCTTCAGCATCAGTCCTTGCAGTTCAGGACTGATTTCCTTTAAGATGGACTGGTTGGATCTCCTTGCAGTCCAAGGGACTCACAAGAGTCTTCTCCAACACCACAGTTCAAAAGCATCAATTCTTTTGGCGCTCAGCTTTCTTCACAGTCCACCTCTCACATCCATACATGACCACTGGAAAAACCATAGCCTTCACTAGACCGACATTTATAGGCAAAGTAATGTCTCTTCTTTTTAATATGCTGCCCAGGTTGGTCATAAGTTTTCTTCCAAGGAGCAAGCGTCTTTTAATTTCATGGCTGCAGTCACCATCTGCAGTGATATTACAGCCTGGAAAAATAAAGTCTCTCACTGTTTCCATTATTTCCCCATCTATTTGCCATGAAGTGATGGGGTGGATGCCATAATCTTCATTTTTTGAATGTTGAGTTTTAAGCCAACTTTTTCACTTTCTTCTTTCACTTTCTTCAAGAGGCTCTTTAGTTTTTCTTCGTTTTCTGCCATAAGGGTGGTGTCATCTGTATATCTGAGGTTATTGATATTTCTCCTGGCAATGTTGATTCTTGCTTGGGCTTCATCCAGCCTAGTGTTGCTCATGATGTATTCTGCATATAAGCTAAATAAGCAGGGTGACAATATACAGCCTTCAGTTCAGTTCAGTCGCTTAGTCGTGTCCGACTCTTTGCGACCCCATGAATCGTAGCACGCCAGCCCTCCCTGTCCGTCACCAACTCCCGGAGTTCACTCAGATTCACATCCATCGAGTCAGTGATGCCATCCAGCCATCTCATCCTCTGTCGTCCCCTTCTCCTCTTGCCCCCAATCCCTTCCAGCATCAGAGTTTTTTCCTTGAGTCAACTCTTCGCATGAGGTGGCCAAAGTACTGGAGTTTCAGCTTTAGCATCATTCCTTCCAAAGAAATCCCAGGACTGATCTCCTTCAGAATGGACTGGTTGGATCTCCTTGCAGTCCAAGGGACTCTCAAGAGTCTTCTCCAACACCACAGTTCAAAAGCATCAATTCTTCGGCCTTGATGTACTTCTTTTCCTATTTGGAACCAGTCTGTTGTTCCATGTCCAGTTCTGTTTCTTCTTGACCTGCCTACAGATTTTGCAGGAGGCAGGTCAGGTGGTCTGGTATTCTCATCTCTTGAAGAATTTTCCAAAGTTTGTTGTGATCCACATAGTCAAAGGCTTTGGCATAGTCAATGAAGCAGAAGTAGATGTTTTCTGGAACCCTCTTGCTTTTTCAATGATCCAACAGATGTTTATAATTTGATCTCTGGTTCCTCTGCCTTTTCTAAACCCAGCTTGAACATCTGGAATTTCTCAGTTCATGTACTATTGAAGCCTTGCTAGGAGGATTTTGGGAGAAGGCAGTGGCACCCCACTCCAGTACTCTTGCCTGGAAAATCCCATTGATGGAGGAGCCTGGTGGGCTACAGTCCATGGGGTCGCTAAGAGTCAGACACAACTAAGTGACTTCACTTTCACTCTTCACTTTCATACATTGGAGAAGGCAATGGCAACCCACTCCAGTGTTCTTGCCTTGAGAATCCCAGGGACGGGGGAGCCTGGTGGGCTGCCGTCTATGGGGTCGCACAGAGTTGAACATGACTGAAGCGACTTAGCAGCAGCAGCAGTAGGAGGATTTTGAGATGATCTTGCTAGCAAGTGAAATGAGCGCAGTTGTGCCATAGTTTGAACATTCTATGGCATTGCTTTTCTTTGGGATTGAAATTAAAATTGACCTTTTCCAGTCCTGTGACCACTGCTGAGTTTTCCAAGTTTGCTAGCATATTGAGTGCAACACTTTAACAGCATCATCTTTTAGGATTTGAAATAGCTCAGCTGGCATTCCATCACCTCTGCTAGCTTTGTTTGTAGTGATGCTTCCTAAGGCCCACTGGACTTCGTAATCCAGGATGTCTGACTCTAGGTGAGTGATCACACCAGTGTGGTTATCCAGGTAATTAAAATCTTTTTTGTACAGTTCTTCTGTGTATTCTTGCCAGCTCTTCTTAATCTCTTCTGCTTCTGTTAGGTCCATACTATTTCTGTTCTTTATTGAGCCCATCTTTGCATGAAATGTTCCCTTGGTATCTCTAATTTTCTTGAAGAGATCTCTAGTCTTTGCCATTCTATTGTTTACCTCCATTTCTTTGCACTGATCACTGAGGAGGCTTTGTTATCTCTCCTTGCTATTCTTTGGAACTCTGCATTCAGATGCATTGCATTACAAAGCGGCAATGTGAGGCATAACATCATGGTTTTTTTCTTTAAACATTGTGCTGACAGGATACTAGTTGAAGTGCCTGCTTGAGAGTGGGCCTGAGTTAGAAATCTCTTTCAAATGTCTCGTCCAGGACTTTTCTTGGGCAGGTATGTTTCTGCCCCACGAAGTCAGTGTTAGTCATTCAATTGTGTCTGACTTTTTGCGACCCCCACGCACTGTTGCCCGCCAGGCTACTCTCTTTGGGATTCTTCAGGCAAGAATACTGGAGTGGATTGCCATTCCCTTCTCCAGGGTATTTTCTCAACCCAGGGATTGAACCCTGGTCTCCCGCATTTCAGGTGGATTCTTACTACCTGAGCTACCAAGGCAGAAAGTAAGTGCTGACAAGTTTCTCTTTTCAAGTTGCAGTTGTGAGAAATGTCCACAAGGCGACAGCACTTCCTCCTGCCCCACTGTGCTGAGTGCATCAACCAGAGCCTTAGGGAAAGTTGCCACCTGGGTGGAAGTTGCAGTGGAATAGGCCAGCATGAGGCCTGAGGCCCTGAGTCTCATTACTTTCTCTCTCGTAGCCTTAAGAGCTCAGACTAACACTGCCCAAGCTGAATTGTCAGGGTGCTGTAGTATGTGGGCTGAATGGGTGTGAGAAAGTAGACTGGAGCTGGAAAGCCCACCCCCAGGACTTGTGGAGACCAGGGGACATTGTGAAGCTCTTTCAGCCCAGAAAGTGCACCATTCTTAGGGTGCACGAGGCTTGGTATTCTTGCCTGGAGAATCCCATGGACAGAGGAGCCTGGTGGGCTACAGTCCATGGGGTCGCAAAGAGTCGGACACGACTGAGCGACTAACACACACACACACACACAGGCTTGGTATTGTAGGAAGGCCCAGCCCCTGGTGCCATCCAGAGTTACTGGGCAGTCAGGGTTTGAGGGGACTTCGTTTGCTGGCACCTCTTCCCCATCTCCTTTGCCTTAGAACTGTCCAGCTTTGGGCTTGGAGTGTGCATGGGGTCCAGGTTTCGGACAAAAGTAGAGGTCCCCAGTGCCTCAGTGGAACACAGTCACCTTTTCTGTCTCTTTTTTTTTTAATTTGAATTTTTATTTTACGTATGAGTATAATTGATTTAGAAGATTGTGTATTTTGAGGTGTACAACCAGGTGATTCAGTTGTAGATGTGCTTATGACTGTTCTTACTTGACTCTTTTCACATATGGATCAATGCACATTGTTAATTGGAGTTCCCTCCGCAGGGCGGAGGCTCTTGCTGATTATTGATTGCCAGTGTATTTGTGTATATATGTTAGTGCCAACCTCCTGTATTATCTTTGCCCCCGGGTTTCCTCTTTGGGAACCACTGTGTGTTTTGTTTTTCTTTTTCTTTTTTTCTAAGTCTTTGTGTCTGTTTCCCATTTTGAAAATGCATTCATCCTATGAAATTCTTGATTCAGCCTTTAAGTTATATCCTAAGCTGGTATCTTTCTCTTTCAACACTTAATGTCTGAACATGGTTAGGCTCATCCCTGTTGCTAAAATGGCATTATTTCATAATATCACATGGCTGAGAGGTATTCCATTGTGTAGCGGTATCACATGGTTTTTAACCGCTCACCTCTCAGTGAACATTGTGACTCATTTGAAATCTTGGGTGTTACAGATAGCAGTGTTGTGAATATGAAGGTGCGGTTACCTTCACAAAATTTGTTTTCTGGGTGGATTGGCTCCATAGTGAAACTGCCCCTCACGATACCTGTCTTGATGACAATGACCACTCTGACAAGTATGAGGGAATCCTCATTGTCATTTTCATTTGAGACATGAAATCACTTTTTTCTTTTAAACTGTGTGCTGACTATATACCAGTTGAAATTGCCTGCTGAATGTGGGCCCGCTTTAGAGATCTCTTGTGATTGCCTAGCTTAGTACATTTATTTGGTCAGGTCAGGGTTTTATGTTTTTTGTTTTTTTCTTTATTTTTAATTAATACAGACCCTCAAGCCTTGTGAATAGGAAACGGTCATCCTGACAAGCTGCCCTTTGTAAGTTGCAGTTGCAGTAATCGTCCACAAGGCGGCAGCACTTTCTCCCGTCCCACTCTGGTCACTGCCTCAATCAGAGCCTTAGGGAAAGTCCTGTCCTCGGGTGGAAGTTAAGAGTGCAATGCGCCCCGCATAAAGGCCTGAGAACCTCTCATTACTTCCTCCCTCTTGTCCTTAACACCAAACTCTGCCAAAACTCGATCCTCAGGGTGCTAGCATGTGGGGTGAACCACTGCGAAATGGCAGACTGGAGCTGGGAACCACACCCCCAGGACATGAGGCGACTAGAGTAGGTTTTAAAGCTCTTTCAGTGGGTTGCGAAGAGTCAGACACGACTGAGCGACTTCACTTTCGCTTTTCACTTTCATGCGTTGGAGAAGGAAATAGCAACCCACTCCAGTGTTCTTGCCTGGAGAATCCCAGGGATGGGGGAGCCTGGTGGGCTGCTGTCTATGGGGTTGCAGAGTCGGACGCGACTGAAGTGACTTAGCAGCAGTAGCAGTAGCAGCAGCAGCAGCAGCCCAGAGTACACCATCCTTTGGGTGCACTAGGTTAGGTGTGGGTGTAGGAAGGCCCAGCTGTATCCACAGATCCTGGTGCCATCCAGAGAGTGGGCAATCAGGGTTTGAGGGGGTTTCATTAGATGGCAACTTCTCCTCATCTTCTTAGCTTTAGAAATATCCAGTTTCCAAATGAAGCTTGCATGAGATACAGGCTTGGATACTAGAGGTCCCCAGTGCCTCAGTAGAATACAGTGGCTTTTTCTACCCTTTTAAAAATTGAATTTCTATTTTATGCGTGGTTATAATTGATTTAGAATGCGGAGTACTTGGAGTTTGTCAGCCACGTGGTGGTTCCCTTGTCGACGTACATATGACTATACTTATTTGAACCTGTGTACATCTGGATTGATGCACATGATTGATTAGAGTTTCTTATGCCCAGCAATAGGCCCTTGCTGATTATGTATTTCCAATATACTTGTGCATATATATGAATGCAAAAAAAGTAAATTATCCTTGCTTCCATGTTTCATCTTTGGGAACTATCTCCCCCGCCCCCCACCCCCAAGTCTGTGAGTCTGTTTTGTTTTGGAAATTCAATTGTTCCTATGAAATTGTAAACTCTGCCAGTAAGTGATATCCTCAACTTGAATCACTGTCTGTCTCACAACAGTTAGTGACTGAGCATGGCTAGTTCCATCCATGTTGCTAAAATGGCCTTATTTCATCCTGCCTCATGGCTGAGAGATATTCCATTGTATTTATGTACCACATGTTTTAAATCATTCATCTGTCAGTGGACATTTTGATTCCTTTTGAGTCTCAGATGTTGTAAATAGCACTGCAGTGACTAGAGAGGTGCAGTTATTCTTGCAAAATGTTGGTTTTGGTGGAGATTGGTCCAAGGTTGAATTGGCCCTTCTCTTCATGGGTTTGTGAGGAACCTCTGTACTGATCTTCACAGCAGGAGTACCGACAGTGCTCCAGCAGTGTGGGAGGGAGCTGTTTCTTCCACGAGCTACCCAGCATTACTTCTCTGTGGTCCTTTGGATGATGACCACTTTGACTGATGTGTGGGAAGTCTTACTCGCATTTTCATTTACATTGCATTAAAAAGCAGCAATTTGAGGCATGAAATCATGCTGTTGTTTTTTCCCTTTTAAACCATAGGCTTGTAATACACCTTTGAAAGTGCCTGTTTGACAGTGGGCCTGGTTTATAACTCCCTTTCCAATGCCTGGCTCAAGACATTTATTTGGGCAGGTATTTTTTTTATTAAGAGAGATCTATAGGTCTTGTTGGAGAAGACTCTTGAGTCCCTTGGACTGCAAGGAGATCCAACCAGTCCTTTCTGAAGGAGATCAGCCCTGGGATTTCTTTGGAAGGAATGATGCTAAAGCTGAAACTCCAGTACTTTGGCCACCTCACGCGAAGAGTTGACTCATTGGAAAAGACTGTGATGCTGGGAGGGATTGGGGGCAGGAGGAGAAGGGGACGCCAGAGGATGAGATGGCTGGATGGCATCACTGACTCGATGGACGTGAGTCTGGGTGAACTCCGGGAGTTGGTGATGGACAGGGAGGCCTGGCGTGCTGCGGGTCGCAAAGAGTCGGACAGGACTGAACGACTGAACTGAACTGATAGGTCTTGTGAAGAACAAGTGCCAGCAAGCTGCCCTTTGTTAGTTACAGTTGCTGAAAGCGGCCACCAGGCGGCAGCACTTCCTCCCGCCCCACTCGGGTTCCTGCTTCAACCAGAGCCTTAGGGAAAGTTGTGTCCTGGGTGGAAGTTAGAGTGGAATGTACCAGTACAAAGACCCAAGGACTTGAGTCTCGTTACTTCATTCCTGTTACCAATATGAGTCCAGATTAACACCAGCATCTGTCAAAATTTACTCCTGATGGTGCCCTAGTATGTGAGTGGGTCAACTGTAAACAAGGAGGCTGGATCTGGGAACCCCAACACCAGGGGATGTGGAGACCAGGGGACTCGGCAGAGCTCTTGCAGCCCAGAGGGGACACCATCCTTTGGGGGCACCAGGCTTAGTATAGTTATTTGAATGCCCAGCTGAGTTTGGAGTGTGTGGGGCCATCCACAGGGGGACCAGTCACTCCTGGTCCAAGGGGGGTTCATTTGTTGGCACATTCTCCTAAGCTCCTTTAGCCCCTGGATAATTCAGTTTTGACAGTGAAGCCTGCTCAGATTCCATGGATATGGCACTTTCCCGGATTCCAGGGTGTGTTGGGGAATGTCCTAGGCGATTCCCTCAATTAGCTTACGATGATGATGATGATAATGTTGCAATATAGATTTTTACATTTTGTTTCTTTTAGGTATACAGTAACAGATTCAGCTGTGTACATAAATATGTTTTATTGTTTTTCAGAATCTTTCCCTATATAAGTTATGACAGAATGTTGAGTAGAATTACCTTTAGGATACATTAAGTCCTGGTTGATTATTTATAATTTTCTGTATGTTATACTGTCAGAGAAGGCAATGGCAACCCACTCCAGTACTCTTGCCTGGCAAATCCCATGAACGGAGGAGCCTGGTAGGCTGCAGTCCATGGCGTTGCTAGGATTCGGACACGACTGAGCGTCTCTGGGGTCGCACAGAGTCAGACACAACTGAAGCGACTTAGCACAGCAGCAGCAGCATATATTATACTGTATATATTAATATCTATCTTTTAATTTATCCATCTTCTCCATGTGGATAGTGGTTTTGTCCAGAATGTCAGTTCAGCTTGTCAAGCTTATGCTGATGTAATAGAGAACACTGCAGCTCAGTGGTTTAGAGTAACACTGATTTTTCTCCTATGCTATAAATTTCAACAAAGTTTGTAGTGACTTTGCTTTTCACTTTTACTCAGTAGGGCCAGGCTGATGAAACTTCTAGATTTGCTTACAGGAACACCTGGTTTGAGGCACAGACATGGAAAGTCCTGCCCCGGCTTTTAGAGGTTTCATGGGAGGTGACTGTGGCCAGCCCTGTGTCTGCAACCAACTAACTTTCATGAGAAATACAGTTCTAACCCATGTTTGCACGGGGACAGAAGTGCTTGAAAATATATAGAAATAAGCCTTAAAAAGTATTTTTCAGAACTTCTGTCATCAAATTCAAGTTTCAGGAATTCCATAGCATTTCTGCCCCAAGTAGTGAGAAAGAAAAATGGATGATACCTGTATCACACGAAGGGGAAGTGTGAAGATAAAGAGGGTGAATCTTCATGTTCAAATTGAGAAGACATCCTAAGTCTGTATAAGCAGAGATATTTGATCTATGATACCTATTATAACAGGAGGCAATGTAGAAAGTTGCCACCAAAGTATATTTGATGGGAATATTTAAATAAACAATAGGCCATCATTGTGCTGACTTTCTACAATGGATGAAATTTTTTTGTGTGTGTGTGTGTGTATATATATATATATATATTTATGAAGATAATTAAAAGATTACTCTGGCTGGAAAAAGAATTCCATAAGACATTTAAAAATGAGATACTCCATAAGCATATGAAGTTATTTTTGTAAATAGTGATCAACATACATAATTGTACATATACTTCTCCTAAATAAGAGTTCTGCTAGTACTGGATGGTATGAGGAACAGAAATCTGATGTTTTCACCTTAAACTGATAACCAACTTTGTTAGCCTGGAAAAGTAGTGCGCGAATGGAAGTGGAGATGGAGGAGAACTTTTGCTTAAATGTTACCTTTTTGTTGCTTTCATAACATGTATTTGTATAATTATTTACAAATGAATTTACTTTGTTTAATGTAACATTTCTCAAATGCAGATCCCCTTAAAACATTAAAACATTTATATGTGTGTGGGTGTGTGGGTGTGTTAGTCATTCAGTTATGTCCTACTCTGTTACCCCATGAACTATAATCCACCAGGCTCCTCTGTCTATGGAATTCTCCAGGCAATACTGGAGTGGGTTGCCATTCCCTTCTCCAGGGGATCTTCCCAACTCAGGAATTGAACTCTGGTCTCCTGCATTGCAGGCAGATTCTTTATCACTGAGCCATCAGGGAAGCCCTAACATATATATATATATATATATATATATATATAAAGTGAGTGAAGTCACTCAGTCATATCCAACTCTTTGTGACCCCGTGGACTGTGGCCCAACAGGCTCCTCCGTCCATAGGATTGTCCAGGCAAGAATACTGGAGTGGGTTGCCTTTTCCTTCTCCAGGGGATCTTCCCGACCCAGGGATCGAACCCAGGTCTCCCGCATTGCAGGCAGACGCTTTAACCTCTGAGCCACCAGGGAAGCCTAAAATATATTAAATGTATATTAATATATATAATATATATTACATTTCACATATTAATATATATTAAGTAAATATATTAAATATATATCTGTTATTAAAATCCCAGGGAACAAATCGGAGATACACATTTGACTTTTTTCCAGGTCCTTACAGGGACCTCCACAAGAGGATAAAGATGAACTTAACATTCCATATCCATGTCCTACACAAGGTTTACTCTGTCTGAGGCCCTTCCATAAAACTAGAAAACTGGACAGTGCTATTTTTCTTCATTCCCATCCTTATAAATCAATTTCTCATCTTTTTTTCTTTTTAAAAATATATCCATGATGTGCAGTTTAGCTAGAGGTTGCCAGGTTAAATAAAATTCATTTTCTTTCCTCTCCCCCAAAAGTGTTAGAAGCACATGTGCAAATCAGTGGAAGATTTCCTTTGGATTTTACTAAAGGACAAGCAGGGCACCTAGTGGATCCCACTCAGATGCTGTGTGTAAGGCGAATTCAGGGGTTGACAGAGCCAAGCTTCTAATAAACACATGACTATTTGTCCCAGATGCACCGCTCATTTTTTTTCCAGTGCCCTCTCATCCAATTACTGAAGCATCTGTTTTCCTTTAAAAATAAAATAGCCATTGACATGTTATTTTGAACTGATGTTTAGAACCCAGTGGTATCTTTACCATTAAATGTATGTGAACAATGCCAATCTAAATATTTATCAAGGAATTGCATCTATTACTTGAGAGATCTCTGCATTGACAGATAGATACTGTCATGTAGAAGAGATGATTTTGCACCATAAGAATATTTTTGGCTAGAAAAAAAAAAAAAAAAACTATGACTAAAATTGACCTGAACAAGTAGGTTATTTTCCTAAATTCCAAGAAGTTTACAAGACAGTATTTGCTGGGTTGTTTCAGCAGCTCCACCATGGCTGGCATGTTTGTGATTATTTTCACTTGTTGTGAAGTCACAGGATGGCTGCATCACACTTTCCATCACATTCAAAGATGCAGGTGGGAGACGGTACAGGGAAGCATTTCTTCTTGTTTCTTCCTTTATGAATAAGTGAAGGAATTTTTCCCAGAATACTTTCAGTGTATTTCCCTTTGTATATCACTGGACAGGCTAGGCAATGTCCTCAGTATTAGAAAAGGGATTTGCTTTGCCCACCTTCTACCCCTAACATCAGTGCCCCCCATTCCAAAACAGAAGAAAAAATGCTCGATGACTTTGGCAAAAAATAATGAGGAGAGACAGCATCAGTGTCCCTAAGAGTGCATCCTTATAGTAATAAGCCCTTCCCTTGTCCAGGTTTTGTTCTAACATTTTACAAATTTTAGATAATTTACTCCTCAAAATAGGTGTGTAAGCTGGGGACTGTTACTATTCCCAGTGTAAACTGGGGTATTGTGGCTATGGATACTGGGGAGTGGAGAAAGAAAATCACTGCACAGTGAGTGGGGTTTTTTTTGTTGTCTGTTTTTTTACAGTGAGTGTTTTGAACCAGGATTTATACACTGGTTGAGAGTGTTCCTAATCATTGTGCTAAACAGTTGCTCCAGGTAGTAGCAGAATGATGACCAAAAATTAAGGCCCGTGGAGGCTTGTGACCAGTTGTGTAAAACCGGGAGGCAAGTCTTACCCAGAACTTCCAGACCCCCTTCAAAACCATGACACTCAATTATAAGTGAAAACAAAAATGAGAGGAAGTGTAGATATGAAGAATTAAAGAAAGTGACCTTTATTCACAGGGCTTCCCTCGTGGCTCAGATGGTAAAGAAGCCACCTGCAATGCAGGAGACCCAGGTTCGACCCCTGGGTCAGGAAGATCCCCTGGAGGAGGACATGGCAACCCACACCAGTGTTCTTGCCTGGAGAATCCCATGGACAGAGGAGCCTGGTGGGCTACAGTCCATAGGGTCACAAAGAGTCAGACACAACTGAGCGACTGAGTGCACACTCATGCAGACACCGTTATTTATAAAAAGTAACAAAAATGAAAACCAAAATGGTAAAAAAAGGTAAGAAAAGGGGAGGAACTAACTTAAAAGAAAACCAAGAAATCTGCAGATAATGACGCACCAGTATAATCTGGGGACTCAGTGATTCTGGTCACAGTCAATTTCTCCCTCCCAGAACCACAGACACAATGTCGAGCCCGAGGTAGAGACTCGTCAGAGTGAAGGATCAAGGAGCCAAGAGGAAATGACTCCCATTCTTCCTCCTTTCGTATCTGACAAGGAAGGCTCACAGGAGCTGCAAGGAGAAATCAAACATCATATCCCAATCATAGCTCCCTTCTGAGGGCTGTGACTGAAGTTACCTAACCCCAGGGGCCATTAGACTGTACATGATGTCTTAGCAGATATACCCCCTCATTTTGAAAACCACCTCTAACCTTCTGACCCATGCCACAAATAAGAGAAACTGAATTTTAAAAGGCACAACATTAAGCCAGACCTTCCCTAACTTAAGTCAAGAAAATGTTAACACATTCACTGGATCATGTAGACTGAAAATTTGATTGTGTAATTTTATTCCCATGCAAAATAATCCTCCACTTTTAAGAGCCTGTTAAAATAATTATTTTAATGTAGATCATTTGTTTTAGGTTAGGGGCTAATTGCTATTCCTTTCATTTATAGAAATAGACAAAAAATGTATTTCTCTCTCATCATCTCAGCAGCCAACTATCTGAGTGCTTGAAAATAGTAAACTTCATGTGCATTAAGGATTACACCTCCAGTGTCCATAGGCAAAAAAAAAAAAAAAAATTGTTTTGGCTTTTTAAAAAATTTGACTTACCTATTTACAATGTGCCCTGCAGTTGTTTCTTTTAAATTGCCATCACTGTGTTAATTGTTTTAATATTATGACCATTTTCCTTGCACTGTAGACTAATTTTTATTTCCTCTCGGGGTCATTCTAGTATTTCAGAACTACAAAAAGAGGATGCTGTTTTGCTGAGCTTGATTATATTGACCTGAGGTCAGCCAACTTTTTCTGTAAAGGGCCAGACAGTAAATATTTTAGGCTTTGTGGATCATGTCCTCTGTCAACACTATTCAGCTCTACAGTCGTTTGAAAACAGTCCAAGACAATTTGTAAACGAGCGTAGCTGTGTTTCAATACAACTTTGCAAAAAGAGGAGGAACCTGACTTGGCCCAGGAGTAGTAATCTGCCGACCTCTGGTGGGAAACTCTAGCTCTTTAATGCCTGAAAAATTGTAACATACGTCTATGTCTGTGCAATTTTAAAACAGTTTAAATAGAGTAATAAATGTAGCCTAATATGTATGAGGTGTCAACTGCTATCATGTTTGCATACTTTTTGTAATTTTAAATTACTAATTTGCCTTATTTTTAGCAAATTGTGGATGATTGATGGCAAAGATGGAGACATTCATAATTGCATGTTTTAACTAGGAAATAATGCTGTGATGCATGCTGAAACAATCATGGAATCCCCAAACCTAATGACAGCAGTGAGTCAAAATCATAAATTTTAGTGCTACCTTGACTTCTTAGTCACTTCTCAAGGTAACCAGCTTCCTTCCCTGACTTCCTCATGCAACATCACAGAATAGACTGCAGTTATCATGAACATTTTGCATGTGAAAATACAATGCTAGTAAAGGTTGAATAACTGGTCCACCATTCTGAAACCTACGTAGTAGCAAAGCTGGGACTGGAACCCCATGTCCTTACGCTGTACAACTGTTTCTACCCAGAGCTCTTCTTCTTGGTAGAAACAAATTCCTGTAGGTCCTAGAGGCTGAGTGATCCTGTAGGTTTTTAGCAGAATTTCCAAGAAAAGCATCCAGATTTGGGGAACTGAGAGAGGCTAGTCTGGTTGGCTGCCGTCTATGGGTCATACAGAGTCGGACACGACTGAAGTGACTTAGCAGCAGTAGCAGCAGTGTCAACCAGACATTTTAGACACAATGCTGAGTGGTACAGAATTCTGAGCTGGTGGCCTGAGTTGTTTTTTGGTTTTATTTTTTTCTTCCTCTCTATTTAATTTGTATTTATTTATGTATTTGACCGTTCCAAGTCTTCGTTGTGGCATGAGGGATCTTGAGCGGCGGCATGCGAACACTTAGTTGCAACATGTAGGATCTAGTTCCTGTATCAGGGATTGAACCTGAGTCCCCTGTATTGGAAGGGTGGAGTCTCAGCCACTGGACCATCTGGGAAGTCCTTCTGGCCTGTGTCTCAGCGGCAGAATTCCATGTCTGTGGTAGTTAATAGCTGGAGGTTAATGTCCAAGTATGTGTTGGGCTGTTACCCAGGACTTCAGTGGATATCCCAGTCCTTATGCATTAGCGTTATCTACCTAATTAACGGGATGCTCTGTAAGTGACATGAGCCATTGATTAAAATGATTTATGTGCCTGGAATTTCCTGCCCACCTCATGACCAACATTACTCACCAATCATGGAAACCTTGACACCAGCACTCTCTGAGTCTCGAAAAGAACACCCTCGTGGACTCCACAGGCCAATCTAAATTTTTACAGCTGAACTCTTATCGCCTTTGTAGGCCTGGATGACTGTTGTTTACTGCAGGTCCGATCTGAGGCAGGCGTTGGTTCCAGGGTCCCACAGTGGTGTGTGGGCTTTTTTTGAGAAGCAGCAACTTTGGTCTCAGACTTAGTCAACTAGCAGTGTTTCAGGTTGAGAACTAGACCCTGGTGCATTTAAGAATGTAACTTCCAGTAGCTGTAGATTTTTGGGTCCCGGGAAGTGGCGGAAGTTTAAAAAGGCATGTATGTCTTGAGCATCAAATTGTAGCAGAGGAAGGAGAAGAGAAAAATAAGCAAAAGGGAATGAGTAGATGAGAAGGGGAAAAGGAGGTGCAACCAACATCCACTGTGGTGAATGGAAGCTTCTGGAGAATGGTGGACCCAGGAGACTTTCTGCTTTTCCTACTGAGGCTTGTTGACCTCTTTTTGGAATAAAGGTCATTCTTCAGTGTTCCATAGAGAAGTCATTTGTCTTATTCTCTGAATAGGGTTCAACAAGTTTTGTGTAATTTTAAGTCTTTTAGTTAAGCGTGTCCATGTATCTATGTCTTTTGTGGCTTACTGCCAACCTCTTTATCTAATATACAGTAAATGTGTTCACGTTTCATGAAAATGTTAGGTATCTACGCTTGAAATATGGTGATGTAAACCATAAAAATTCTTAATTTGTGCAACACCCTTCTATGTTCAAAAATTAATTTGATTTCATAGCTAGTTAGCTAGTTGTGTAAATTATAAACAGTGTATGCTTTTTTTCAACTGGCACTACCTTATTTAGCTGATAAATAAGAAAGCCATTTTATCAAGATGAGTTTTGACTTATACAAGTTTGGAGTCACATTAGGGTATTAGGAACATACTCTGACATGAAGTGGAGTGCCCTGAAAATCAGAGTATATGAGCTAGGGTTGCAGAATGTGAGTTACTAAAGATAGGTTAAATATCTCAAGAGGTCTGAAAAACTATTAGCTATATAAAAGCTTGTGAACCCAAAAGGGACTGGAACATGATGAACACAGGCTTTACAGCAATGAGCAATCTTGTAGTATCTTCCCTAACTATCTGGGAAAATGAAAATATCATGTAAGGAAGGAAAGTATGCTTTCTTGCTAATTGAACCAATAACCAACCTTTGTGTCTGCAGTTCCAGGACTGTGCTCTCACTGAAATACATTTGACAGTGGATAGAGGATACTTGTGGGCAATTACTGACAATAAAGACTCAATAATTATGGCAAAAATTAATCTGTATTTTCCATTGCAGAGAAATCTGTCAGATAATTTTACTGGTTATTATCCTGATAAATGAACAAAAGAAATTATTATACTCTTGCCAAACTGTCTAGAATGTGAAAATACAATGTGGGTGGAGAAAAGATAGATATGATGACTATCAGCCAATCCACTAAAATCAAGAATTTTGAAGTCAACTCCAGTTTATGTCATGCTTATTCAGAATAAAGTTTAATTTCATCTCTCTCATTTCACTTTTACCTACCTATCTCACAGTGTTTGTAAATTGCTCTGCTTTGAAATTCCCTTTTCTACCCTTATGATTTGGGATTTATTTGACCAATTATTTCTTTCTCCATTTGTTTCTTTATTGAGGCAGATAGTTCCCCTTTGCAAAATAATGTACAACAAATGACTATCTAAGCACTTATTTTTTAATGAGTTTTTTCCTGCAGTTGGAGTCTTGCTATTTAACTTTGATGTGGAGACCCATACCCAAACAGCGTGTCTTAAATCATATGGAGAAAATAGAAAAAATTAAATTAGAAAGCCCGAAATATCTATTACATAGGTCACTAAGTATTACCACCCCCTCCCCAAACACAATATTCATCAAATGTGAGTGAAACTTTCTTTTCTAGAAAGGTATATAAAGTGGAATTATTGGTAAAATTCACAGATACATGATATTGGAACTGTGTCAGACGTGAAGTCAGACAGCTGGATATGGATAAGCTAACAGGGTGAATGTTAGGAAGTGAAATGTGAAAATGGCTCACAGTGGGTTCTGGCTCTGGCTTTTATTCAAAGAAACTCTCTGTATGTAATGTGTGAAATTTAGTACACTAAAGTTACCATCATATAACCTTTCCAGTTATTCTAAGGAAAGTTAAACTAATAGTTATTAGTCTTTTTAAAAATTTATTTTTAATTTCTTAAAAGCTTTTTGGCCATATGGAACCACATGAGGGGATCTCATTTCCCCAACTAGGGATCGAACCTGCTCTCCCTGGAGTAGAAGGGCAGTCTTAGCAACCACTGGGCCACTAGGAAAGTCCCTTAAAAAAATTTTTTTTTAATGTTTTAGAGTTATTTGTCTTTTAGTCTCCATACTTTACATGCTGTTAGGGACTAAATGTGTGTTGATGAAAACTTAATCAGTCAATCTTAGAAAGAAATGGAAAATTTTGTTTGAGCCAAATTTGAGCATCTCAGAAATCTCTGAGAACTGTTTTACCTGTTAGAAGTCAAGGCACAGTTACATAAGGGTTTTGAGACAGAGGGGTGAACATGAAATTACATATTATTGACAGTCTACACAATCCAGATCATCATGGCCCCATACAAGACCAAGGTGGAATGTTACCTTATAAGGACTTATCTTGTTGATGCTGGGAGAACATGCTTTTATGGTTGAGCAGGTATTTCTGCCGACGGAGGGGGTTATGTTCTGATGCATAATGCACGTGAGTCAGGGGAGAGAGGAGGGCAAAGGGCAGAGACAACTTTTGATGTTTCAGTTTTTCTTGTCTTGCCATAAGATTTGAATTCTATTTCACATGTGTATGCCCTCTGAGAATTCCTCATGTTGAAACCCCAACCCCCAATGCAACTGTATTTGGGGAAATGATCTATAAGGAAATGATCAAATTTAAATGAAGTCCTAAGGCTGGGGCCTTCATCCTATAGAATCATTGTTTTTATTAAAAGAAGAGCTATCTTGCTCTCTCTTTCTCTGCCACGTGAGGACACAGGAAGGCTGCCACCTACAAGCCAGAAAGAGAGCTCTTACCACAAATTGAGTAAGCCAGCACCCTGTTCTTGGACTTTCCAGCCTCCTGTACTTGAGCAATAACTTTCTGTTGTTTAAGTGACTCAGTCTTGTTGTATTTTGTTAGAGCCGCCCAAGTCACCCCTGACACTTGGGAAGTATTATTAGCGTTGTATCTATTAATGTTCAGAGGAAGAAGTAAACTGATTAATGTGGGTGAGGCCCCATGTTAATCGTGTTGAGCTGTGGCATTCAACAAAACTGATAGGTTGATGATATTTGGAAATGAGTTGTAGAACTTTTGTAAAATACATTTGCTTCTGACTCTGTAACATAGATTGGTGCTTCCCTACAAATAGATATTTAAGGTCACAGTGTTGAATTTTACTGAGTCCCATGCTTCTGGAAAATAGCCAGGACTGAGAAATCCTCCCAGCCTTTTGCGTACTAGAAAATGGCACACACACACACACACACACATGCAGCCTTTCCCCAATGACTTAGATAAGAATCAAGGCACCTTCCTCAGCTTACACATGACTAGGCTGGAAACAGATACTCCAAATTCCCATTCTTTGCCTCTTAAATGAAAATCTGAATTGTTGTGTTCCCGCTGACGAAGATTTGAACAAGATTTGATCCTTGTTTGAACTTTGGTTAGTCTTCTTTCCTTCCGCCAGGACTCTGAATTTTGACCCATCCTCAGCCAGAGCCAGCATACAGCCCCTCTGTAGTGGCCCTTACAGGAATATGTTATTGTTTGGTCACTCAGTTGTGTCCTACTCTTTGGGACCCCATGGACTGCAGCACACCAGGCTTCCCTTCCTTCACCATCTCCCAAAGCTTGCTCAGTCTCATCTCCATGGGGTTGGTGATGCCATCCAACCATCTGGTCCTCTGTCACCCCCTTATGTCTTTCCCAGCATCAGGGGGTTTTCCAGTGAGTTGGCTCTTTGCATCAAGTGGCCAAAATATTGGAACTTCAGCTTCATCATCAGTCCTTTCAATGAATATTCAGGACTGATTTCCTTTAGGATTGACTTATTTGATCTCCTTGCAGTCCAAGGGACTCTCAAGAGTCTTCTCCAACACCACAGTTCAAAAGCATCAATTCTTTGGTGCTCAGCCTTCTTTATGGTCCAACTCTCACATCCATACAAGACTACTGGAAAAAAACATAGCTTTGACTCAGAACCTTTGTTGGCGAAGTGACGTCTCTGCTTTTAAATATGATGTGTAGGTTTGCCATAGCTTTTCTTCCAAGGAACAAGTGCCTTTTTTCATGGCTGCAGTCACCAACTGCAGTGATTTTGGATCCTAAGAAAATTAAGTCAGTCACTGTTTCCATGTTTTGCCCATCTATTTGCTATGACATCATGGGATGAGATGCCATGATCTTCATTTTTATTTTTTGAATGTTGAGTTTTAAGCCTGCTTTTTCACTGTCATCTTTCACATTCATCAAGAGGCTCTTTAGTTCCTCTGCGCTTTCTGCCATAAGGGTGGTGTCATCTACATATCTGAGGTTATTGATATTTCTCCTGGCATTCTTGATTTTAGCTTGTGCTTCATCCAGCCTGGCATTTCATATGATGTACTCTGCATTTAAGTTAAGTAAGTAGGGTGACAATCAGTTCAATTTAATCACTCAGTCGTGTCTGACTCTGTGACCCCATGGACTGTAGCACCCTGTGCATCACCAATTCCCAGAGATTACTCAAACTAATGTCTGTCGAGTTGGTGATGCCATCCAACCATCTCATCCTCTATCATCCCCTTCTCTTCCCACCTTCCATCTTTCCCAGCATTGGGGTCTTTTCAAATGAGTCAGTTCTTCACATCAGGTGGCCAAAGTATTGGAGTTTCAGCTTCAGCATCAGTCCTTCCAATGAATATTCAGGGCTGATTTCATTTAGGATGGACTGGTTGGATCTCCTTGCAGTCCAAGGGACTGTCAAGAATCTTCTCCAATACCACAGTTCAAAAGCATCAATTCTTCAGTGCTCAGCTTTCTTCATAGTCCAACCCTCACATCCATACATGACTACGGGAAAAACCATAGCTTTGACTAGATGGATAATATATAGCTTTAATGTACTCCTTTCCCAATTTTTCACCAGTCCTTTGTTCCACATAAGGTTCTAACTATGGCTTCTTGTCCTGCATACAGGTTCCTCAGGAAACAGGTAAGGTGGTCTGGTATTCCCACCTATTCAGGAATTTTCCAGTTTGTTGTGATCCACACAGTCAAAGGCCTTTAGCATAGTCAGTGAAGCAGATGTTTTTCTGGAACTCTCTTGCTTTTTCTGTGATCCAATAGATGTTGGCAATTTGATCTCTGGTTCCTCTGCCTTTTCTAAATCCAGCTTCAACATCTGGAATTTCACAGTTCACATACTGTTGAAGCCTAGCTTGGAAGATTTTGAGCATGATCTTGCTGGCATGTGAAATGAGTGCAATTGTGTGGTAGATTGAACATTCTTTGGCATTGCCCTTCTCTGGGATTAGAATGAAAACTGACCTTTTGCAGTCCTGGGGCCACTGCAGAGTTTTCCAAATTTGCTGGCATATCGAGTGCAGCATTTTCACAGCATCATCTTTTAGGATTTGAAATAGTTCAGCTTGAATTCCATCACCTCCACTAGCTATGTTCGTAGTGATGCTTCCTAAGGTTCACTTGACTTCGTACTCCAGGATGTCTGGCTCTAGGTGAGTGATCACACCATCGTGGTTATCTGGGAGTAGGTAGGAGGCTGCAATTAGGACAAATATTCTCCTCATTCATCCCACTTTCCCATACCAGGTGCTGCCTGAAAACTGGCTTCACCTCTTTGTGGATGTTGAGCCACAAGGCACAACGAAGCCAAAGATGGGGAAGGATTTATTACTTGCAGAAAGCGAGGAGACCACTGGGGAAGCAGTGTCTCACCTACAACAAAATTGGGGAAGTTTTAAGATAATGGGACATGCATATTCATGAAGCGGCTCAGAGGGTAGGCAGAGTCCAAGTTTTACTTGATTGAAATCTTGAGGGTCAGAGAACATCAGCATCATCATCTCTCGGACTCCAGTTGATCTGGTGAGAGCAGGGATTGAAATTCTGCACAACTACTCAAGACAGTATTGTATGCTCATCTTTGCCATTGATACAGCTGAGGGCCTTTACAACTGCTTTGTTATCTTAACTATTGTTGCTTATCTTACGTTTGCTAAGTTTGTCCTTTTGTTCTCTTAAGATCCTTATTACTGAGACATGTACTGAGCACTGTGGCCAGGCTTAGAATATAAAATGACCTGGGCCCAGAATGGCTTCTCTCATGTTAAGAAAGCCACGCGTGATTCTCATTCTCTGGGGACCCTCACCCCATGATCTTCCACTGGCACTTCCTGGCCTTGCTCACCCCTCCTCAGGAAAGCTGCCTTGCCTGACCTCGGAGACCCCGGTTGCTCTTCTGATCCCAGCAACCGCCCAAACCCCCCACAGTAATCCCATTCACTACTTTCTCTTTATGTCCAGATTTATCTTTCATTTGATGAAGGAAGCCTGAATTAAAGCAAATTTTGTCAGAAGGCTCTGGGACTCTTAGATGAACTGGCTTCTCACACTATTCTCTATCCTTTCCCAGTGATGGCCACGGTTTTGGTTTCTGCTCCTATAATTGAACATTGATGGGTGAAATAATTCATGATCAAACTGGGGAGTTTCACCTTCCTTTTAGGAAGATCTCCTCTAGAGTATTTTCTACCTAATTCAATTCTAAGTGTTTTAATAAAGTTCTTTGCTGTTCAGCTTCTTCTATAGACCTGAAAACTGAACTGTTGTAGTAAATCTAACTCAGGGGATTTTTATGAGATACATTAGAAAATGTAAACCACCTTCACTCTAAAAATTGATGGATATGGTTTGCATATTAAAATGATTGGGCTCTCTATAGCGTGATATTTTCTACTTAGAAGTAAGTTGGGTTTGAGTTTGTGATATTCTGGTTAGAATGCTGGTTTGGAATCATATAGGTTTAGGTCCTGATTTCAGTTTGCTATTTTGTAGCAGCAGACTAACTGATTTAGGATCCCAACTGTTTCATTTGAAAATCATAAAAAAAAAACAAAAACACATATCTCAATTGGTTGTTGGTATCATTGAATGTGGGCAAAGTGCTTAGCAGACTGGTTAAAGAAAGAAATACTATTATAATAATTAATAAGGTACTTAAACTTTTGTCTATTTATGTTTTTATGTTTCTATAGGATTTTCAGTCTTTTCTCTTTCAATTTAGTTTTTAGGCCACACCCCATGACATGAGGGATTTCAGTTCCCCAACCAGGGATCAAACCCATCCCTCTCATTAGAAGCATGGAACTTTCCAAGCAAGGGACTTTTTTTCAGTCTTCTTCTGCCACCTTGCTCAATGGAAGAAGGTCTCTTGTCTCTGGATGGAAAGTCTGGCAGTTCTATGACTCTCCTGGTACACTTTAATATCTTCAAAGTCCTTTATTAGTTTAAGTTATAAAACACATCCTCAGTTTGGAAACCAGGCTGTCTAGATCCAGGAAATCTTGATTATACAGTAAGCCAGCATATGGGGTCTGGGTAAAGGATATATGGAATATCTGATATGTGTTTTTTTTTCTTCATCTCTAAGCCTGGCAGGTGTTTGTTACAAATTCTTCCTGTCCTGGAGGGTTTTGTTGGTTCTTTGGGCACCAGTGGCTTCCCAAGTAGCTCAAACAGGAAAGAATCTGCCTGCAAGGTGGGGGACCTGCGTTTAATCCCTGGGTCAGGAAGATCCCCTGGAGAAGGTAATGGCAACCCACTCTAGTATTCTTACCTGGAGAATTCCATCGATAGAGAAGCCTAGTGGGCTACAGTCCATGGAGTCACAAAAAGTCAGACACAAGAACCCTGTCCTGCTGTTCAGGAGCTTTCTCCTCCAGCTCCATTAACTGTAAATGGATTTCCATTTCTGCTGGCCATTTCTTTCTGGAGCAGTTCCTTTAGAAACTGGAAGTCCGTGGCTGGCTTGTCTCTGATGTTGTTTCTCCTCCAAGAGAGTCTTCTTGGACAAAATTTGACCAGTAACCCCTGACCCTCCACTCCGTGCTGGCTCTCACTCCTTTATGATCCCTACAGGAACCACAGAAAGACCTGCCCATCCTTGACCCCTACAGACACTTGTAATGAAAAGTCATTCCAAAGCAGTTTTCTCTTTTCCAGGCTCCATGCCCTAAATCTTTTGCTCTTCAGATATCAGATAGAAGTCAGACACTAGCCTCCTGTGTCCTTTAAGCCTCAGGTGACCCATTTCAAGGTCTGTGTGATTCTGTTGAAGTTGTTTCCTCTAGAACCAAGGGAGAGACACTTTTAGGCTTTGCCTCAATGCTGGTGAGCCATTCAAAGACATAAAGCTGGTTCTCAGCCACAAAGCTTGCAACTTCCACCAACTAAGTTCTTTTACTGCATTCTTAGATATCTGGCATCTGACAACTCACAGTTTGAGCCCACTTTAATGCCCTCCTCCATTATTTATTGTCTATTCAGCTCAGTAAAAATAAATACATAGATTACAGGTGTAATTATTAAAAACATGAGCTCAGCACCTGAAATGAGTCTGTCAGCTGATGTAAGAAACTTCCAAAAGGCTCAGGGGGGGAAGTAAATTAAGTGAAAGGAAAATAAAAGGGTGAGTCTTAACACCCAGTTCAAATTCCAGGCTAGTATCAGCATCACGGATGTTAGTGAAGCAGGCAGGACCAGCTTTAGTGAAAATTTTAGCTTCCTTCTAAACTCATATTGTCACTGATAGAATACAAACAGTAGCCACTAGTTGAATAGGCTTTCTTAGCAGACATTGTGCTACACACTTTTATATTCTTTATCTCCTTTAATCCGCAACGTCATTCATAATGTCAGAGAAATGTAATAATGTGTCCAGGACCACATGACTAACAGACTTAGAGGCAGAAAGTTCGTATCAGCTCTGTCTGGATCCATAGCCTGAGCTCTTAAACACTGTACGGGTTGATGTTGTTTGAAACCCTTTCCCAGGTTTTGCAGGAAATTTGTCGAAGGTCTTGTGTCACAATTATACCCTCGGCAGGCTCAGTGTGAGGAGGAAACCATGTTCTGAGAGTTTATCCAGTAGTTTTTCTTACGTTTGTCTGGAGAAGTATCATGCCATGTCATCCATTTAGAGGACAATATGAAGTTTTTCAGCTGGTCCACCAAGGACACAGTCAAAATCAATAATTTGGTAACAGATTCAAAAGCTACATTTTGTAAACATGAACAGCAGAAAATAACTTCTTACCTCTTTTGGGGAAGAATCAGACAGCCTAACATTAGCTAGAGGGATAGAGATTATGCAATAAACATCTAAGTATACAGAAAGAAAAAGTGGGAGAGAGAAGGAAGGAAGAGAGGAGGAGGGATAGAAAAAGAGAGAGGGAGAGAGAGGGGGAGAGAGAGAAGGCAACACATTTAGGAGCTGGAGAGAAAATGATCGAGATCATCATTCCTAAATTCTGCTTTTCACAAGGTCCCACATGATGTTAACGCAGGTCTGTGATAGAGTTCTAAGAACAAGTGTTTGCAAAACACTGGATTAAAACACTGCGAGTTGGTGAAGGACAGTGAAGCCTGGCATGCGGCAGTCCAAGGGGTTGCAAAGAGTCAGACACGACTGAGCGACTGAACAACAGCAGCTATGCTACAGTCTCTCAGTCTTTAACACATGGTTCAGCTCTCTAAGCAGGGGACACAGTTTGCTGTCGTTTCACACTCTCTTGATCATACAAGCCTTCTTTTCCCTCCATTCACCCGCCCCTCAGAAGGAGCAGATATCACCAAGGGTCAGGGCTCCAGGGACGCTTCTTTGAGAAATGCTGGTCTTTGTGACCACAGGAAGGAAGCCATTGCTCTAATCAAGCTTTGTTAATTGTGACTATTGGAAGAGAGACTGAGTCAGAATCGCAGGGGTCTTTTCTCCTAAAGACATAAAGTCAACATGGTTTTCTGGTGAGAGGGAGTGTGCTCAAGTCAGATGTGTCAGCGGTAGGGACGCTGCATAATGAGGCCGCACGTTCAAACTCACCATCTGATGTGCATACCCTGAGACGGATGGCAAGGCTCAGGCTTCTCTTTGAAAGTTTTAAGTGACAAATGCTTATTTTTGGCACCAAAAGTCACGGTCTTTTTTAGATACTGATTTCTCAGCTGAAATAACTCACCATAATGATATGCGCAGACCGTACCCCACAGATCAGCTTCCTTCTGCCATCTGCAAATGGAGCATAAACAGGAGGAGGGCATTGGGGTTACCATATGCAGCTTCTTTCAGGAAGAACCAGAGAAGCGCAGATGTTAGCAAGGGGACTGTCAGGGGGCTTTCTAATTTATCCATTATTTTACATTGCACAGTGCTAAAGCAGTGATACTAATCTCATTTTGCATTAGAGGATTAGGAGTAAGCTCTTCTGGTAGAAGGTATTTCTTCATGCAGCTTTGGTGAACAGTGTAATGAAGGTCTTCCACAGAAACTGACTTTACTGGGTTCCAAGCCTTTATTCCTAGACCCACTCTTCACGTGGCTGAGCCCAACAAAATTGTCATCTGTCTCAGATTCATGCTGGTAGCTCAGAGAGTGAACAACCTTTTGCTGTGACCCTTATAAGCTACCTCTGAAGTCACTGGGCCATCCCCCATCTTCTTGGATAACCCTACTGTTTGAGCAAACCCTGAAATCATTAGCTTTCAAAGCTCTTGTTAATTGTATGTGGAAGTAGTTCCTGGGATTTCTTCTGAGCATCAGTGCTTCAGCCCTGAATCTGAGAGATTCCAACCAAAGGAATTAAGTAGTTCTGTTTAAATAAGTAACAATATAGTCAAAAGTAAGTGATATTAACATTGATAATCTCAGATATTCGGTAAATGGGTGGCATACTATTCCTTGTTTTTCTCTGAATTTTCAATGACATTAAAAGTCCATTATTTTACATATGTATAGTATTTTTAAATTTAGCAATTGCCTTTGCTTGCAGTATCACAGTTAAATCTTATGAGAAGCTGGTGAGGAAGGTGGGTTGAGTAGTTGAAGCCCAGCCATGTGATTGGCCCCAAAGCACTAAAAATGGCAGAGCCTGGGTCCCACTTGAAGCCATGATGTTTCAAAAGTCAGCTCACCCTCCATGGTGCACGGCATCTCCTGCAAAGTTTATGCTTCCAGCCATTTACTTTTGTTACTGCTTGAAAGGCAGGACTTTGGAGAAATAGGAGGACAGTTAAGGGATTCCTGTGAATTCTTAGTATGTCTGTGGTCTGGTTACTTCTTCAGTGTGTGATGAGCCTGTGAAAATATTCTTTCTTTAAAATATGTAGTAAAAGCAGTGATAGTACTACCTAATTTTATTGAATATGTGGCTGTATGCCTGGTGCCACCTTGCATGCATTTAAAAATCGTAACCATCAAGACAGAGTGTGGTGGGGAGGGAGAGAAGGAGAAAATATTAGTTTCCTCAGTTACAGTTGACTAAACTGATACAGACTCTGAGAGATTAAACAACTCCAGTAAGGCCATTTAGTTACTTAACTGGTGAGTGGTGATGCCAGAAACAAAATCTAAGAATTTGTTCTGACTGACTCTGAAAGCCTAGAGTTCATAACCACAGACCCAGGAAAGACAAATACCCTGTGTACGGGCTGCCAGTCCCCATTCCTGCATCCGTTGCAGGTGTTGTTAATCTATTCTGGCACTTTTTTTTGGACTACCTCATTGGTCTTACCTTTCCCACACAGCTATTAGTATATAATTGGAGTTGGCGTGCAATGTGAGTTGCCATTCTTCCATCAACTATACTGACTTCAAAATTCATACTCTAAACTGCTGAGATACACTTTGAGGAGAAAAAATAGCTAATGTATTTCATCATCAATTATTATTACTGTGTCACTATTAATATCACATAGGGATGTCTATATATGTATTTTAGCTGGTGCCAGGTCAGAAAAGAAGGGAAGGATTGTTCATTTGGACTGCACTGCATATTGCCACAGTGATGATCACAGAATTTGTTTAGTATGGAATATGCATTTTTAGTTATTTGGGCAAGTGACTCAGTGTTACCAGTTCCAAAGTATAAACAACACTTTAGATACCATGTGTCCAACCATCTGCAGGGTTCCAGTGTAATATGTGTTCCAGTGAACTTAACTATACAACTGGGAGTTGTGCAAGCAATTAGTTGCTGTCTCCTTGTCCTTTGATTTCACCAACACTGGCAGAGAAGGGAAGAACTTTGTAAAGGAAAAAGGACAAACACAGATACATACTTCTCATGGGTGGAGTCATGAATGCTACGGTCATTTGCCCACAGACCCAAAGAAAGTGCAAGCATCCTGACATCTTCAGAAGGAGGTTCAGGTCTTCTGTGTTTCATTAGTTTCCTCAAAATCCTTAAACTATAAATAATGGAGAACTGTCCACTCAAGTGAAGCCCCGCAGTGGACTGCAATTAGAAGCGAGTGTGCAGAATTCTCCACCACTTGTTTCCCTTATAATGAGTCCCAGACATTTCTGTGAGAAAGGCTGTACACAATTATCATTTTTGACGTGATGACTTCAGTGGGAGGATGGAGGAAGTCGTGATGGCCATTAGGGAAGCTTTGTGTCCGGCAGGCTAGAAAGATGTGAGACCTCTGGTGAGATGAAAAGCTCAATAGTTCCACTCAAAAGCTGTTTTCCTATAACTCGTGGTAGAGATAGTAGTTAAGACCTTGAGATATTTTATAAATATCATAACATAAATCATCAGTTCAGTTCAGTCACTCAGTCATGTCCAACTCTTTGTGATCCTATGGACTGCAGCACACCAGGCCTCCCTGTCCATCAGCAACACCCTCTCCATCACCGCTCCAGCGCTGAACAGCCGCCAACATAAATAATAAGGGATTTATTTTTATTGTAAGCAGTTATGGTTATTTCTATGCTGACAGTCCTAGCCATTATCTTACTTGCTTTCACACATGATAATCATTATATCTTACAAATACTTACATTTGATTTTACATGTCCAGCAACCATTTGTCAAGAACCTATTTTGTTCCTTGTTATTTTAGTTTAGATTTTCTTATTCATTCCTTCCACAAACCTGAAAGTTAGATATCATTCCAGATGAGAAAACTGAATTTCAAGGGACTCACTAGATCATACAGCTGGAAAGTAGAGCGCCAGGTCTTGAAATCTGAAAGACCAGATGCCTACCTGCCTATGATATTGGAGGCTACCTTTTGCCTTCACCACTATAGGTAAGCGATGTGATCTTGGGCAAGTACCTTTCTCTGAATATGTTATATAAAATAATTATTTTTAAACTACTTTTTTTTTTTTTTTTACAAAGGGATTCTAATCCTGAACAGTGACAAATGTAAGGGCACAAACCAACCACATTAAAGAGATTACACATACACATTATATCCATAGTTGCATATATACACATGTTAAATACATATATATATAGATATATGGATTAAATATAGATAGGAAACTATGCTGTTATCTATAATTTAACCATATGCTGTAACTAGCATGGTGACTTTGTGGAACTTATTTTCTTAGATTTCAGTTTCTTCTTGAATTAAATGTGAGATGACCAGATCAGAAGTTCCTAAGAATGGTGAATAAACTGGGTTTCAGCAAATTCTCCAAACCCCTGTTTAAATGCAAAATTGTGTATATGAGCCGCTTTGAGAATTTGACTAAAGCTATTGCAGATTTTCCCCAAAAATAAAGCTATGCAAACAGATGCTAGGCTTTTATATAGGTCAGAATCTTAACTCCTAGGATATGAACTCCAAAGGTTTGACATTCTATCACTATAAAGTGCTATCTTCAAAATGGGTTTATTTAGAAATGACCATTTTAAAAATTAGTTATACTGCTATTTTTTTCCTTTACAATTTAATATAAATTGTAGGAAATATAGTATTCTTAATATGTGTAGAGGATATTTTGGGACATTTTATACATTTTGACACATACTGCCAAATTGCTTTTTAAATGTTTTACCAGTCAGTGTTATCAGGAGTTATAAACAATTGACCATCCCCCTTGCCAGTTGTAAATATGATGATCATTCTTCATCTTTACCAATCCTATGGAGATTAACTGTGCTGTTTCACTGCATTTTAATTTTACTAGTATTGTACACTATTCATCTGTCAAAGATTTGAATTTATCAAAGCTACAACCTCAGTTGTAAATATTTCTAACATCATGGCAAAAGCTGAGAGTGAAGAATATTACCCCTCTGAAAAGTTACAGTTTCAGGAAAAAGTAAGAACGTAGATGCTTTCTCTCTGGAAGTAACTTTCTCTTGTGTAACTCTAACAAAGTTCTATGTTGGTACAATCTGCATGTACACTAGATGTCCCCAATAACTAAAAATCTTCCTAAAGATCTGTGAAACAAGAGGCTTGGAGGATCCTGAGGAGTAGGAGAGTTTAGAAATGGTCCACAGTAATCGGCTGTACACATACTCTTCTGTGGTTGCTGGGAAGATAAAGAAATGGCATATAGCTTGGGTTAGAAACAGATTAAGGATTTGGAAGGATTTACGAAAGGCTCGTGTTGCTTACTTCAGTGCAAAGAGACTTTCTGTTTAGACTTGGAGAGAGCAAAGAACTGTGAGATTGCTCTGCAACAGAACCAGAATAGATGCTGAAGCAATTTTCCAACCATTTTAGAACTTCTCAGAGGCCGTGAAGATTAGCAGTTCCATTTGCTTAATTAAAAAAAAGAATATATATATATATTTAAAATAGAAAGTAGAGCAATTTTTCCTAAATCAGCATTTCTTGATATATAAAAAAAGAAAACAACTGTCAGATATTATAAAACATTGAAATTTTATATTACTGTGTTGTGGATTTGAGACCATAAATCATCAAGGGGGTATGCTATTCTTAACATTCTGAAAGTCAGTTTGGTACTATGAAAAGCATATTCAGAGAAATGACTGATGTGATTTTATTATTTCTGAATTTTTCTCAATTATAATCGGTTGTTTTCAAATTTTGGCAGTGTTGTAGGTCAGTTATTCTTCAGGTGGCATCACCTGGCCAGCAGGTGAAGCAGCAGCATCTGGGAACTTTTAAAAATGTAAATTCTTAGGTCCAGCCCCAGATCTGCAGAACACAAAACTCCAACGATGGAATCCAGGACTCATGCGCTGAAAAGCCCTTCAGGTTGACACTAACAATATGAGAGGTGGCGAATTCCATTAAGGTATTTAACTGTTGTGTACTGAAGGTAAAGTTTGACCTGGGTTTGAAAATGTTTAATTTGTATTAGACGTCAACTCAGATTTCACCTTGTCATCTTTCTTAACAAAATAATTTGTTTCAAACAACACCTTACCTTTAACTGCAGAATTATCAACATGATCATAAGTACATCTTTCAGTTAACACTTTTTAAAAAGTGTTTAATAATGTTGTACTGTGATTTGTACTTTGCATATTGGCTATTTACACACTTGAAGTCATTTTTATCTTCACAACAGACTGATGACAGAGGTATTACTAATTTAGCTATGCAGATGTTCACTAGAAAATATTTTTTCCTTATACTGGGGGTATTTCTAATTACAGAAAAAGGAGGAACTATCAATTTGTTTGGTGGTGGTTTAGTTGCTAAGTTGTGTCCGACTCTTGTGACCCCTGGACTGCAGCCCGCCAGGCTCCTGTCCTTGGTATTTCCCAGGCAAGAAAGAATACTGGAGTAGGCTGTCATTTCTTTCTCTGGGGGATCTTCCAGACCCAGAGATAGAACCCCAGTCTCCTGCGCTGCAGGCAAATTCTTTACCAACTGAGCCACCAGGGAAGTCCATCAAACAAAATATCAATTTGTTTAGAAATTGATAATAATACAAACAATTCAGAAGTCACTTCTCTTTCTACAAAAAAGGAAAAAATGAAAATAAGCTGTTTTTCCCCATGTCCTAAGAATTTATTGTCATTTTACCATAAATTAAGATTTGAAAAATACCAATCCCTTAGAAAAGACCTATGTAATTGACAAAGCTTGAATTAATGAAGTTCAGTAATGACTGTGATTTAGAAGTGAAAGGGTAAAGAAGTAGATGAAATGAAAGAGTAAAATCTAAGTAATACATATACATGTTTCAATCTCAGACATGTTTCGATCTCGAAAACTGCCTTCAAAGAAAAAAGATACCTTGAGTATATACAGCATGGGCTCTGTACATAAAGTTTATATCCTTGTAAAACACTCCCATCTAGTGGTTGATTCTTTTAATTACATCTTTTATTAAACTAGGACAATTATAAGATGCTTCCACTGTTTAAATCAAAGAAGTATGTGTTTGTATTTTACAAATTAAAGATAATACATTTCAATTTAGAATGTAAAATTTATCTTATATTTGCTGCATGAAATTATAAAATAAATGTCTTCACCATGAAAATCATTCTACTATAGATTGTAGTGCAGTTAAGTTCTTTGTATGTAACTTGCTGAAATTTACTCCCCCCCCAAAAAAAAAAATCTGTATTGTCTCTTATAACTGGAATTACTGAGTTAATGATTACTTAGCCACCTACAGAACAACTTCCTTTCCTGAAAGCAGAAGGGAGGAGGGCATGGTGGCAGCTTTGGAAAAGATTGGTTTCCCCACGATCAGGCCTGCTGTGTGCAGTTCTGTATTTTTACTGAGGCACCTGTATATTATTTTTTTAAATTGAGATATAATTGACATTATTTTCATATATAAAACATCTGACTTAGCTTTATATGTATATTGAAATTATCACCAAAATAAGCTGAACATATTCTAAATGTATGCATGTTTACAAAATGTAAACAGGTTTTTTTTGAAGTATAGCTGACATATTATGCTTTTGAACTGTGGTGTTGGAGAAGACTGTTGAGAATCCCTTGGACTGCAAGGAGATCCAACCAGTCAAGCCTAAAGGAGATCAGTCCTGAGTGTTCATTGGAAGGACTGATGTTGAAGCTGAAACTCCAATACCTTGGCCACCTGATGTGAAGAACTGACTCTTTAGAAAATACCCTGATGCAGGGAAAGATTGAGGGCAGGAGGAGAAGGGGACAACAGAGGATGAGACGGTTGGATGGCATCACCGACTCAATGGACATGAGTTTGAGTGAACTCTGGGAGTTGGTGATGGACAGGGAGGCCTGGCGTGCTGCAGTCCACGGGGTCACAAAAGTCAGACACAACTGAGTGAACTGAACTGACATATTATAAAAGGTAAGTTACAGGTGTACAACATTGATATCCACCATTTTTAAATGTTAAATGCCATCTATAGCTATTATAAAATATCGACCACCTTCCCTGTATTGTATAATGTATCCTCAAAGCTGCTTTATTTTGTGCATGATAGTTTGTAACTCTGAATATCCTATTCCTAGGTTGCTTCTCCCCAAGGTAACTGCTAGTATAGTTTTTAATATCTGAATTTTTTTCTTTTCTGGTATATTTACTCATTTGGTCTATAGATTCTACATGTAAGTGATACCATACAGTTTGCTTTTCTCTGACTTATTTCACTTAGCACAGTGCCCTCCAAGTCTGTCCATGTTGCTACAAATGGCAAAAAAAAAAAAAATAATAATAATAATGTGGTTTTTTTTTTTTTTTGCAATGTAATTACTCTCTAATCTGTGGCTCACCCACTCAGGAATATGGGACTTGACTAAATCACCAGTCTACCCTGCCTACCTGTCTCCTTGAGGTGTGTACTTTGTCTTCAGTTGTAGATGATTTTTTTTTCTTGTAGGTTCCAGTCTTTCATCGTTGGCAATTCTGCAAATGTTTGTGATTTTGATGTGACCTTGTGAGAAGGTGAGCCCAGGGTCTTTCTACTCCTCCATCTTGTCCAATCTCTCCCAGATCAGTGAGTTTTAATAAGCAGACTAATCTGGTTTTTTGCTTACTTTTATTTCTTCTTTCCCATGTGGTGCTTAAGCTCATTCAGTTACTCAACAACTATTTTTTTGAGAACTGTTTCATGCCGGGGCCAATTCTGGGTGTCAGAGCAGGGAACAAGATAGGCAAAGTTGCTTTTCTCATGGAAAAAAGCATGTTCACATTGTAGTAGGTGCAGAGAAGACAAAAATTAAATAAGGATATCAATTAGTAATGACTGCTTTGAAGAAATAAGGAGTAATATAACAGTCCTTGACTACTTCAGAGTTAATAATCAGAAACATCTCCATATAAGTGAGCTTTAAATAGACTATAAGCCCGTTTATAGAAGATTTGGGGGGACATTTCAGACAGAAAAACAGTAGGCAGGTCGGTAAAGTACCTCACATATGGTCATGTGGTTAAGAGTTTAGAATCTTGGCTGAATTCACTGAGAAACCATTAATATAATCTGATGTATACTTTGTAAGGCTTTCTGGGATTGTTTGACAGATTTCAGAGGACCACAAAAATGAAGCAAGAAGACCAGCCCTAAGAAATAGATGTCTTGGTTTAGAGTGGTAGCAATAGTGGTAAACTCTGAGTTTAAAAGTATTTTAGAGTTACAATTGATAGATGATGTGAAACACGGAGGAACAGTGGGTCCAGGAATGCCTTTCCGGCTTTGGGTTTGAATGACATAGTGGATAATAGGGTCATGTATTAAGATGGAGAACCCAGAGAAAGAACAGTTTAGAGGTGCTAGTGGAGATTGTTTCATGTATCTGGACTAGCATCTTCTCAAATGCATTCGTTATTTGGAATATCTCCTGTGACTATTTAACAAATATTTTAAAAATGTCCCTCAGATGCCAGAGATTATGCTAGACAGTTGATGTTTCATAAAAAAGAAGATGCCCTTATAGAATTTCTGGACTAATCAGAGTAATAGACATGGTAATTACTATAAAAATGCAACAGTGACTAGTACAAATATTGAGAGGTAAGTAATCATCCGATACACTAAAAAAATGTGATTTGACCGAGTTATGAAAGTTTGGGGAGGTTTCTCTAAAGAAATGACATTAAACTTTGAAACAGTTAAGTGATTTTGTGAAGAAGTAAGTTTAAAATGGTCATGACAGGAAGAAATTGGCCAAATACTCAGAGCTGATAAAAGCTGAGTCTTAGCCTGAATTCCTTAAAAGAGCCTGGAGCAGTCAGTATATGGACTACTAATTTATTAGGGAGTGCAGTCCCCATAAACTAGTATTAGGCACAAGGGAAAGGGAGAATGAAGCAGGAAAAAAAAAAAAAACAATTAATAGATTCTATTCAATTGGCCCCTGTTAAATGCAAATGACTGATCTAATCCTTGGGACGATCCTGTATAAGGGATGTGGGAAGGGGCATGAGACAAGAAAGAAGGTTGGAATTTACCTACCAGTATCCCTGTATCACTGTAAAACCCTTACTCTGTGGGGTCTTAATTCCTCCATGAGCAGGAATAGGGACCAGGCAGGATTCCATGGCATCTCATGCCATAGTGGCAAGGGAAGGGCTTTCTGGAAGAGTTTCATCATGAGCACTCCCCTTCATTTCCACCTGGATTTAGTCTGTCATTCATGGAGAGCCACTCACTCCAACTGCGGCCGGTACAAGACTGACAGCAACTCAAGAATCCAAAGCATGGCTTAAGAAGCATTTGATACAATCACTGTAACAGGAAGGAAGGAAGGAAGGAAGGGAACGATGGTAAACCATGGGATTCAGGACCTGAGGAGGAATCTGACCTTGCTGGATAATGAGGAGCAATTAAAGACTTTTTGCTGTCTCTTAAGAACAATGGAAAGTCACGTGGGGCGAGCAGAGTAAGGATGAAGTTGGTTTAGCTAAAGTGTTCCTGGGCCAGTCCAGGACATACACAAGCAATAACATCAACAGAATTTAGCGACAGGTTGAACGTGGGGAAGGAGAAGACTGAGTATGAAGGAGGATGGTTTATGGCTTGAGTACTTACTGTTGCTTAAAATCACTGAGCTGCACAGTTGTGGTAGGGGGTGGGAGTTGAACAGCTTTAGCAGGGGAAAATTATACATCCACTTTCCTCCTGTCATCAGAGGGCAGACATCAAGTAAGGAGTCATCTATGAAAAACTTCAGATGTAAGGATTTTGGAATAGAAATTCTTCAAAGTTGGCAGTTTGCACGTGACAATCAAACTCTTGGAAGTATGAGATACTTCAGGGAGACGATAGAGTGGGAAAGAGACTTAGGATTGAGTCTGCCAGGAACTTGAGGATCCAGTAAGCGTGGATACCATATTTTCTTCCTGGAGAATTGCATTGTAGCAGATTTACCTACAAAAATGACTGCTTTTTAGGTTGTATACACTGAACTCTTTTATAGACACAGTTTTGCCTGTTTTCCCCTAGTATACGTTCTGACCATACTATATTAAAACCAAGAAGTTTCTAACCATGAATAAGTCAACTTTAAACTACAACCCACCTTTCTAAAGTGTTTCTAAGAGGAGGGAATAAAAAAGTATATATACTGTATGTAAACTGCTTAGTACACAGAAAATGCTTTTTAGAAATCACAATTTTCAGTAGATTTTTCTGCTGAGCCGGATCAGGTGTTCCGATTACCCACTAGCCTTGGTGGAAAGTACAGCCTATTGGATGTTTCCTTGCAAAGGAACACTTACACATTGTTCTAAAACCAATCAGAGGAATATATGTTCATCTTAATTTTACATTTATCGTAACTATAGAGTTTATTGGCATATTACAGTTTGTAGATGATATTAAATGGTCTATTTGTAAAAATTATCATTCAGCTCAAAATACCTTACTTATACCTTTATGCTCTACTAATTTATACTTCATTTACAGATATCCCAGGATCAGAGGCAACTGAAGGTAAGGTTGATATGTAAATTCTGACTCTCCTTATGTGGATAGAAAAAAGGCAAACATTTTTAGAGTACGTGAAGTTGAACGTTTATTGGGAAAGTTGAATTTCTTGTATACTGAAAATATTTTTAAACCATACATATTCATAAGCATAATACAAACACCACCTACAATACAAATACATTTTAATAAGGTTCTACTATGAATATTAATTCTAGCCAAAAGAAAATCAGGTAAACCAGTTCTGCATATCTTTTATCTGCTTTGATGATGTAATCCAACAATTTAAGATATAAACAAAGTAAGCTTTGGCACAACCCTACTTACGTCACTATGGCAACTAGGATACATACTACCACAGATTACAAACCCAATCCCTTCATAATCAATTTAAAATTGTTACAAGAAGCAAACCTTAATGACATGTAAACATTTTTAGGGTTTCAGTTGGCAATTATGTCTTAAGTGCTTAGAAAAACACACCACCATTTCTCATTATTGTTCTCTCTTTAGCTCATCTCTTCCATGAATATAAAGTAGGAAAAATATTATTTGAGACTTCCAGCATAATTCCATTGTGCTTTACACTTTTATAAATATGGATACATCTAAAATATCAGATGCCTTTTTACCAACAATAAATCCACCAAATTCACATTTTCTTATAAACACATGCAAAATTAGTGAAAGACACTTTTGTATAGCAAAGACCCTGCTTAATTTCCTTCTGATTAATAATTTTGGATGGCATGTGCAAACCATACTGCTCATTGAACAGCAGATTTATTTCCTGTAGACTTGGTTTTTTATAAAAATATATTTATGTGTTCACAGGAAAAAAGTTGGTATGTGTGGAGTGACTTTTTGACGTATCATTAGATTATAGATTTGTTTATGAAGTTAGAAGGCATCTTAGCTTTTATCATTTTCAAATTTTTCTTCATACAAAAGAACACCCTGTGACAGAGATAAGGTAACTGAGATCATCGTTAGCACTTTAAAGTCGAGACAGTTTGAAGCAAAGGGGTCACGCAACTTGCCTAAGGTTTACGTACAACGTCAGTGCTGGAACCAGGAAGAGAACTTGAGTTTTCCTAACCCTCGAACAGCTCCCTAGGAACTGATTCCCACCATCAATCCTGGAGATTATATACAATCTATTACATTGAAATAATATTGGCTGGAGGCTAGAGAAAGTTAGTCATAGACCTATTCCTCCTGTGCAGATTCCCAGTAGAAACCAAATGCTATTGAAACACAGGGTAATGAAGAGTCATAGCTAAAGGCCATCTTCAAGCAATCTCGTTTTTCAAATCCATATGTTTGGGACATTCAGAAAATATGAGCAGGAACATGCTTATTGCTCACAAGTTAAAGAACGCTGTGATCCAGGAAAATAAAACATTATTTGTGTTAACGTCTAATTGAAAGGTGATTAAATTTATATTAATCCTAATGCATTTTTGAGACTATGTCCAACCTGCAGAAACCTTTTCAGCTGATGACAAAGATGAGGAACTGGGATACTGGAAGAACTAAGTTCAGAAGTCCTAACCTTGGCCTCACTGATAGCTGAGTACCAGAAATTCCCCCCAGGTAAGTCCAAACATGATGACTCTTCCTTGAGAAAAGCTCTGCCTTAAAATTAGGTGGGGATCAAGCTCAAGGTGCTGGAGGGGTGTGTGGCTCCTCATTCCCAGCTTGAGGACCACAGCGCCTTCCCACTTTAGAAATCCTTCCATCAGAAGTGTGGTCAAGTCCTGACCCACCAAGTATTGTTGTAAGAAAGACATTCTTTTCTGCTGCCTATCCATTTGGGAGGACACACAAGGTTTAAAATGGTAATTAGATATTCAGTGTGGATTACTGCTTGACTATTATACACAATCCCTCATTTTGGTCCACAAGAGAGAGTGTGGGCTACATGAATAAAAGTCAAGGCTTGAACAATCTATACCCATGGGTAGAGTTCAAAAATGAAAGTAAAACCTGCGAGTTGGTTTCACGTAAACATAATTCAGAAATATACTTAAGGTTAAGAAATATTTCCATAAAATGAGAAGCTCAACACTGAATTTTACTGACACATATGCACAGTCCTTCATAGTATTTCTAAACTTCTCTCATGTACAATTTGAGAAGGACCAGTAGTTCACAGGCCAGGAAATAAATTCTCTGAATTTGTACTAGCTTTGACAGAAGGAGAACACAGAAAAATATCCCACCCTGAAGATTCTTAAAATGTGATATAGGCAAACATATGTATAGGAATTTATGCTGTAAACGGTTTTTCTTGGCGGGCTAGGGTAGGAGTACAGTCAATGACAAAAATTTACTTTGAAAAATATGAAAACATCCCCCTCAATATTTATATGATATTTTATTTTGAGATTGTTGGAAAAGCATATAAGAACAAAATCCAAATGCTTTGTACAAAGTCTTCAGAGTTTGGGAACCTCATGTTATTGGTCATAGCTGTGGATTGATGAAAAATGGTATATTACTATATACTCTAGCTGTACAGACATGCCTGTTAATGTTCTTCTCACTTCAAAATAAAACAATCTCTATTTTAAATTGTGTAAATATTAACATAATATGTACAATGCATTCACGAAATATATGGAACATACCATTATACAAACATAGGTAAAAGCAGTCAATTTAGAAATGGAGATATCAAATAGATACAGTTGTCAGACCCCAGCATCACAGACACCTCTCTCGCCTGTTCTTTCGTAAGATCACCTTCTGACCACTGCTTCTATTGCAGCTGAATTGAGTCCAAGAAAAACAAACAAAAGTATTTTTAGGTGTCATACCTGATAGAAACTAAGTTCATGTTGAAACTGAAAGAATTCTGTTTAAGCAAGACCATCTCTGGGCAAAGAGTTAGGAGCTCAATAAATACTAATTGATTGTTCACCTAAGACTTCTGCTAGTAACATTTTAAATAATAAATTCAGACTATATATATTCAATGAAGTGTTATTTAATAAGACATTCATATTCCTCTTTACAGCTTAAATAACCAGGTGGCTTACCATCTTTTAACCTGTTATGAAGTGAAGTCACTGAGACAGTTCTCCGAGACTGAGTACACATGTGCACACGCAGAAAACCCACAAGGCAGCAACATCTATGCAAACACAGTGAAGAGTGGAGCCAGGCAGGGATGATTTCAGCGGAGAGAGACTTTGGATTCAGTTGAGGTGAACCTAAATACAGGATCTGTTTTTGTCGTTTGCATTTTGAGCACCTGAAAAAAAAAAAAAAAAAAACTCCAGGCCTATAGTGCTAGGTATTTTCACTTTTTCAAGGCAGTGCTCTTTTTCTGAACAGAGTTGCAGGATGTTTGAATTCTGGGTGAAAGCTTCTGCCAGAATGTTTCTATTCTATATGAATGTTCTTGCTCCCTTGAACAGTTAAATCTGGAAGGTTGGTGTGAACCACTGGTTTGGTGCTACATGCTCTGTTTATGCCCGGAGTGGAAACGTTGCTGTGGAACTCCCATTGCTTTCCACAGATCCCTTCTCCTTAGACCCAGCATAGGCACCGATAAAAGAGCCATCCTCGTTGAAGAGACCGTGGTCACCTTCTCCGTACTCCACTAAGCTGTCGGCACTCTCTGTGGCCTGCATATCCCTGTTAAGGGACCGAAGGCTTCCTTTGAGAGGTTTTTCATCACTGTCACTAGAAAATAAAAAAGAATAGTTTGACAAAATCTGAAATATTCCTGGAAAGCAAGACTCATGCCAAAGTGCTAATAGGTTTTAAAAATTTCCAGATAATCATGTTAGCACTGAAGACAGATTCTAAATGACCCTTTCATAAAGAAATGTTTAGAAAGTCATTACCAATTTGTGTTATGCTGAGTAACTGGGAAACTTTTCTGCCATTCACAACACTCCTGCTTCCCTTTAAAACTGAGACACACAGATATTCAATCTGCTTATGTACATAGAAAACAAATGTTATTTCCTACACTTTCAGAACTCCTGGTCATCAAAGCTTGATTTTCTGTCTTCACCTTTGATCCTCTGTATTTTTCCAGATCCTTCCAAAAATGTCTCTCTTGTCCAGGTTAATCAATTAAATTCTGTTTCTTGTAACCAAAGAACTTCAATACAGTTTATAAATTCAGGGTTGTTAAATTAGAAAAAGAATAGCTGGTATTTTTAGAATAGGAATGTTACATGTATCCTGCATTTATGCTCTGAGTTTTATTCTTTAACAAATTCAACTCTGAGTTAGTAAAATGTCTTTCAAATGATACAGTTTTCTTCATTTCTAGCTGAGGATTTTTTTTTTAATACCAACATCTTTCACACTATAAAGCTATATACCAAATGAGAAGATTTTATAAAATTCTAAAAAGGAAAAATTGGGGTAAAAGGTAATTAGCACATGATGAGTACTTTATAGAATGGGGTAGTAGCTGGTGGTGTCCATCAAATTGTTTCATTTTGCTCAGTTTTTCTAGAAGCAGGGCAGGATGGTACTTCACTTCCCTCTGTGTTAGGCAGTGCCATATGATTTGCTTTGGCCAAAGAAAAGTGAGCAGGAATGACAGTGTCACTTTAGAGTGAGTGCTCCCTGTGCCATATTCCGGTTCCTGCTGTGGTGACCTGCATACTCCCCTACCAGCCAGTGTTCCTAAGGACCAGGATGGCCAGAGCCATCAATGGTGGACACAGGCATGTGGACACACAACTTAAGAGAGAAAAATATCTGGAGTTGTCTTCACTAGCAGCATAACTACCACACAATTGCACTCATCTCACATGCTAGTAAAGTAATGCTCAAAATTCTCCAAGCCAGACATGAGCAGTACGTGAACCATGAACTTCCAGATGTTCAAGCTGGTTTTAGAAAAGGCAGAGGAACCAGAGATCAAATTACCAACATCCACTAGATCATCCAAAAAGCGAGAGAGTTCCAGAAAAACATCTATTTCTGCTTTATTGACTATGCCAAAGCCTTTGACTGTGTGGATCACAATAAACTGGAAAATTCTGAAAGAGGTGGGAATACCAGACCACCTGACTTGCCTCTTGAGAAACCTACATGCAGGTCAGGAAGCAACAGTTAGAACTAGACATGGAACAAGAGACTGGTTCCAAATAGGAAAAGGAGTATGTCAAGGCTGTATATTGTCACCCTGCTTATTTAACTTCTATGCAGAGTACATCATGAGAAACGCTGGGCTGGAAGAAGCACAAGCTGGAATCAAGACTGCCGGGAGAAATATCAAGAACCTCAGATATGCAGATGACACCACCCTTATGGCAGAAAATGAAGAGGAACTAAAAATCCTCTTGATGAAAGTGCAAGAGGAGAGTGAAAAAGTTGGCTTAAAGCTCAGCACTCAGAAAACGAAGATCATGGCATCTGGTCCCATCACTTCATGGGAAATAGATGGGGAAACAGTGGCAGACTTTTGGGCTCCAAAATCACTGCAGATGGTGATTGCAGCCATGAAATTAAAAGACACTTATTCCTTGGAGGGAGAGTTATGACCAGCCTAGATAGCATATTCAAAAGCAGAGACATTACTTTGCCAAGAAAGGTCTGTTTTTCCAGTGGTCATGTATGGATGTGAGAGTTGGACTGTGAAGAAGGCTAAGCGCCAAAGAATTGATGGTTTTGAACTGTGGTGTTGGAGAAGACTCTTGAGAGTCCCTTGGACTGCAAGGAGATCGACCCAGTCCATTCTGAAGGAGATCAGCCCTGGGATTTCTTTGGAAGGAATGATGCTAAAGCTGAAACTCCAGTACTTTGGCCACCTCATGCGAAGAGTTGACTCATTGGAAAAGACCCGGATGCTGGGAGGGATTGAGGGCAGGAGGAGAAGGGGACAACAGAGGATGAGATGGCTGGATGGCATCACTGGCTCGATGGACGTGAGTCTGAGTGAACTCCGGGACTTGGTGATGGACAGGGAGGCCTGGTGTGCTGTGATTCATGGGGTTGCAGAGAGTCGGATATGACTGAGCAACTGTTAACTGAACTGATAATTCAGACTGTCCTGACTCTTACAATAATTGTTTCCAGAACTAAGATGCTACAGTTACAAAAACAAATATGAAGAAAACTAAAAGACCAAATGTGGCATTACCTTACAGGCCAGGCAACAGGATAGCGAACAAACTATTAGCCGAAGCTGGAAAGATGAGAATTCACGTATGTTACTGTCTCCTGGAATAATCTTCCTGAATACACGTAGTTTTGAGGAAAGGTGATGAAAACTATTAACTACTCTAAACAAGATGCCAGGTGAAATAGTGCAGGGGGTGGTTTTACCTGGCTTTTTAGAGCAGCCGCAAAACGAGGGAATGAGTTTTGAATAAGGAATGTCTTTAGTTTTTTTTCCTTATAAAATTGATCAAGTAATATGTCTTTCAAAAGCATTTTAAACAGTTGCCATAGATCTTCAATGACCCTTGCCTTGTGGGACTTGAGGCACAGTTTTCTACTTTGTAAAGTTTAAAGTTTTCTTTGTCCCTCCTTTCACCCTTTAATGCTCCTTTTCCTATAAAGTATCTGAAGTCATTTACCAAGAAATATCAAGAGTCCCTTGGACTGCAAGGAGATCCAACCAGTCCCTTCTAAAGGAGATCAGTCCTGGGTGTTCTTTGGAAGGGATGATGCTAAAGCTGAAACTCCAGTACTTTGGCCACCTCATGCGAAGAGCTGACTCATTGGAAAAGACTCTGATGCTGGGAGGGATTGGGGGCAGGAGGAGAAGGGGATGACAGTGGATGAGATGGCTGGATGGCATCACTGACTCGATGGACGTGAGTCTGGGTGAACTCCGGGAGTTGGTGATGGACAGGGAGGCCTGGTGGGCTGCGATTCATGGGGTCACAGAGAGTCGGACACGACTGAGTGACTGAACTGAATCAAAGTACAAGAGTGTTTACTAAATGGAGGAAAGAAAAATAAGCATAGAGGCAAGGAGAGCTTACCATGAGGTTCATATGTACATTGGTGTGTGTGTGTGTGTGTGTGCGCGCACACACGCACATGCTTAGTCTCTCAGTCGTGTCTGATTCTTTTGCAACCCCATGGACTGTAGCTTACCGGGCTCCTCTGTCCATGGAATTCTAGGCAAGAATACTGGAATGGGTTGTCATTTCCTTCTCCAGGGATCCTCCCAACCCAGGGACTGAACCCACATCTCCTGCATTGGCAGGCAGATTCTTTACCATCTGAGCAACCTGGGAAGCCCACATAAGTTAATGCAGGAGAGCTAATGAGAATATTCCACATCTCTGTTTATAATGATGGATCCAGGGCAGGGGCCAGTCAGAGCCAACTGAGTCTGCTCTGTAATATGGATCCTGGTCGTGTGTGCTAATGGTCGTATATGCTTGGAAACTGCAACAGCTCCCTTGGCTGCAGTATACAGAGCACCTGACTGAAAACAACAGAGTCCTCAACAGGAACAGGTAAGTCAAGAAGAGGGTGATGGGAAGGTGAAGATGCACACTGACAACAAGAGAGTGAGAAGGGTAACACACCCTCAAGAGGTACTTACCTCCTACCAGATTCCTTGCAGTTTCTCCCATTTTGGCACACTTGTGTAAGTTTGGTCCAGGGGTTAAGAGTGACACAATCTTTTTCATCCTTTAAAGACTGTCTCAACCTTCTTTGGATGAACTCTTAGCAGAGCTCATCTTAGACAGCAATAGTTGCTCCCTTTTTTGCTCTTATTCTCTTTAATTAATTGCAATCATTTGCATAGATAATTCCCCCCCTCCCCACAGACTAGGTTCATCTTGAGGACATGTTTTGTGACTTACACACCTTTGTAGGTCCACACCGCAGGTACACAAAATACACGTTTATGCGTATACACTGAATACAACCTGAGTTCACAGTGGCTACGGTGAGGAGTGACTACAAGATATTTTATCTATTTTATATAGATAATCTCTAAATAACAATACTGTCCTGTGAATAACACCTTTCAAGGAAATAGTCCAAGCACACAGAGTCTACCTAGATAGCAGTTACACCTCCTCACACAGACATCTAGTTGCTATCAATCACTTGTATTACTATTCTTTATAAGGGTGTTAAAATGTAGTCCTAAGCTTTAAGTAGAAATGCTTTTTTAATATATTTTAAAGTTTATTTAACCTGATGGATATATGCTTTGATGCATTTTTAAATGGAGTGTAATGTTTACCTGTATTCTCCAAAGGTTTCATCTTTCGCTGACTGAACTTCAGGGTCTGGGTGAAGATCCTCCTTTTCTTTCACTAAACACACACACAGGTAGAGGAGTAATACGAGTCATTTTTAAAGACATATATCTTCAAAGCACTGTTAATAAGTCAAGTGTTTTATGTCTGTACCTATTCACTCATCTTTCACCTCTTTGTTACCAGCGTTACAGCCTGGTGCAGTTATACATGAATTCAGTTTTATGTGGGCAACATGTCTTAATGAAAGAGTCAAACGTAGTTACAGTCGCTCAATGAAGACCAAATTACTGCATGTACATTTCACCGTGCTTCCCTTGTGGCTCAGACGGTAAAGCGTCTGCCTACAATGTGGGAGACCCGGGTTCTATCCCTGGGTCAGGAAGTTCCCCTGGAGAAGGAAATGGCAACCCACTCCAGTATTCCTGCCTGGAAAATCCCATGGACTGAGGAGCCTGGTGGGCTACAGTCCATGGGGTCGCAAAAAGTCGGACACGACTGAGCAATTTACTATGCTAAACTTCCTGAAAATGTCATTGGCTGATATCAGATCAATGTTGTTAAACTAAAGGACTAAAAAGTCTATCATTGGGTTGTTCTCTTCTTACTCCAAACTGCCTCAATAATCAGAATATTAAAGTCTATAACACCATAGGTTAAATGAGATTTACTCTAAACAGTGGGATATAGAACATGAAGATTGTTGCCTCATTGTGCTCAGAAAATTCGAACTAAAATCCCCTGTCATGGCACCTTTTACTACTTACTTGCAGAGAGATGAGAATTTCTCTTGGTTTTCCTGCAGTGTGAAATGCTGACTTGTGTTTAAGAGCACAGTTTGAAGAAACTCCTTCAGAATCTGGATAAGGTAACACTTCACAAAGGACGATTTGTTGGGCATATACTCAAAGGGAAATGCTATGTCTCTTTACAAATTGAATGAAGTTAAAGTATTAACTAGGATGATTTTTATTTATATTTTATGTACCATTAATTCAAGAGGTATTAAACCTGATATATATCAGAGGAATAAGGGATGCATTCCCAGCAATGGTTAAGTTAACACAGCTAACTAGTAAACCCAGTACTATTAGAATGTACTAGTGCAAAATATCTCTGGGTCATGAATTTATAGAGAGGCATACTGTTAAAATATATGTGTGTGATTTACTAACAAGTCTCCCTAACATCTGTGATATTTTACAGATAGAAAATAGAAGCATGGAAGTATTATATGCCTCTCTAGAGCCTATTTTATATACTGCTGCTGCTAAGTCGCTTCAGTCATGTCCGACTCTGTGTGACCCCAGAGACGGCAGCCCACCAGGCTCCCCTGGCCCTGGGATTCCCCAGGCAAGAACACTGGAGTGGATTGCCATTTCCTTCTCCTATGCATGAAAGTGAAAAGTCAAAGTGAAGTCGCTCTGTCGTGCCTGACTCTTAGTGACCCCATCGACTTCAGCCTACCAGGCTCCTCCGTCCATGGGATTCTCCAGGCAAGAGAACTGGAGTGGGGTACCATTGCCTTCTCCACGCTTGATATACTAGAAATGAATATTTCATTTTTAAAAAGTGAAATACTTTCATTCATAAAACAAGTAACTACCTAGAAATAATTCTGTTGATCATACATACACCCTTTGGTGAGTTATTAGAGGAATTTTCTTTTCCTCTCAGTACAGTATATTAACTAATGTACTAATATAAATAGACTTTAATGTGTAATTAAAACAATTGAAGATGTCTCTTACGAAGGTCTCCTATAAATTAAATGTAAAATGTGAAAGTTAATTGCTCAGTCATGTCTGATTCTTTGCGACCCCATGGACTGTAACCTGCCAGGCTCCTTGGTCCATGGTATTCTCCAGGCAAGAATACTGGAGTGGGTTGCCATTTTCTCCACCAGGGGATCTTCCCAACCCTGGAATTAAACCCAGGTCTCCTGCATTCCAGGCAGATTCTGTACCATCTAAGCTACCTGGGATGTCCTAAACAGGTAAGTAGAATTTACTTGGTAAAATTTAAAGTCATAGTAAGAAACAGCTTTACCTGAGTACTTTCCGCCTTTGTTCCTCTTCACAAAGCAAACAGTTAACAATATTAGTGTGAGTAGAGCAATTGCACACATCAGTCCAATAAACCAGCCTTGAGTGGAGATGTCATCGTACAGACCAGCATATTCTGTTGTACAAAGAGAAGCACACTGAGTCCTGGAAACAGTCTTTGACATTAAGCCCCTTTGGGGAACATTAAACATCATTTTTAAATAAACAAAATAGCATCACTTTTGTCTAGAGTGCCCCTAGAGGGTATGTGATTTGAAGTACAGTTCATCAGGAGAATCCTGATAAATCGTTAATTCATTGTTCAGAAAGGGCCCTCTCAAACTGCATTTGACTCTTAGGATGAAAACCAGAGAAACAGTAGAGACAGATCAAGATGAACACAGTAGCAGCAGCAAGCAGGCAAAAGCACAAGCTGCCTTGGTTACATGCAGATTGCCAAGGAGATTCTGGGGGTTTGCTTTTAGTTTTTGTTATTAACACATGTTAATTAGCCGCAGACATTTTTAGGCAACTACTCTGGTAAAAACAATTAAGAGGTAAGTCTGGATGTTGGTGAGACATTGTTCATTTCGATACTTTTAAAACGCTATGCCAAAACAAATTGACACTATAGTTTTTACAGCCAATGTACTTCATATTTTCAACATAGGAAGTATGTAAAAGTAAATAATCTACAGAGCATAGATGTATTGTCTAAGATGGCTCCAAACAGAATCTCATTTCTCACCTCTCCCTCTTGTCTCAATTACATCTTCAAAAATGCTATTGTTATCAACCCAATTCTTAGTCAAAAGGCGAACTACATGTTCAGCTCCAGGCTCAAATGCCTCTACTGGGTGAATCTTTTGAGTAAGATTTACTCCTTCTGATATCTTCCCGACACTTTTACCTAAGAAATGTACACAGTTAATTCATATGAATTGTAATCACTGAAAAGTAGGACATGAAAAGCAAAAAAGTACTGTTATTTGAGATGAATGAGAGCCATTTGTAGCATTTTTTCCTCAGTTCTGAATTATCAGAAGATGAAGAAAATCAACATTTCAAGATTTTCTTTTTTAATGTGCTGAAATGGAGTATATGAACTTAATTCATGTCCTTTAAAAATGATACACTTGTTGATGAAGTGATGCTATAAATTTGCGTGGTCATATGAATGGTTTAAAACCAAACACAGACTTCAAAAAACTGTACAATGTCACTTTGTGCAATTTGGACTTTCACAAACCTCATAGGAACCAGATTTGGAGATTTTGGCTTAGAATTGAAAGCATATGACATTAAAACCTTTAATCTACATTACTTCCTTGCCTTGGTCATTTTCATAAGTATTGATAGAATAGCATAATATGTTCATATATTAAATGTTTGTTTGAAATTTCTAGAAACTTAGGCTACATAAAAGTGCAGGTTTATAGGTACTTTGAAATGAAATGTATTGAAATTTTTGAAGTGTTTGAGAACTTTACAATTCAAAATAAATGTATGTCAATATATTAATTGTAGAATATTATAGCAGATAAAAATATGACAAGTATAATTAAAATATACATATAATATCAGAAATTAAAACAAAATATCTAAAATAATTTTGCTGTTGATCCATAATGTTGCTAAGAATTAACTCAATAAAATGTTAACAATGTTTAAAGGCTTTAAATGAGAATGTGTCACATGTTAAAATTTAGGTATAACTTTTCAACACAGAGTAAAAATTGATTATATAGTTACTGATAACACAAAGACATCATTAAAAATGGCACCGTGAGAAAAATAAGACCAGTTATATTAGTTGAAGAAAGCCTTCAAGATTGAACACTTGAAACAAAACACAATTAATTTTGCCTTTGAAAAACAGAAATTTAGTGTTCCATTAAATAGCACAAGCTTTTGAAAAATAGAGTAAAGCAAGGATTTTATTGCAACCAGTAACAACACAAAAAAGAATATTTCTGATTAACTCGATTTTCCCCCCTTTTAGATTATGGAATGTAAGCCACCTGAAAATCAGAGTGACAACCAGAAAATGATGGGGAAAAAAATGCTTGTGTATCAAATCCCATTCTCTGATTTAATGCCAGATGACCTTAAAATGGACCATCCAGGCAGAGCAAAGAAAAGAAAGATTCAGAAACAGATTCCAATTTGCACAAAAGTTAACATTTTTAGAGTATTTAGTGATAGCAAGATGATATTCTCAATAGAAAGATAAATTTTTTTCATTTTTTCCCCAAAGATCATGCTGAAATCAAGTGGAAAAGACTAGTTGTTTTTTCTGTAAATATGGCAATATAGGCCTATAGAAGAAAATTCAGTGTCAACAGGGGAAGGGGACAGTAGCTGACATTGCAGAATCCTGAAAAAGAGCACAAACATACTAGTAAGAAACACTTTCAAATCATGACACATGGGAATGAAGAAATATGCTATAAGACGCTCAAGTACATTAGTTATAGTTTGAATTTGCAGAAGAGAATAGCATCATTTATATAGCCACATAAACAGCATTTTCCACCCTATGAAAACAACTTGTCAATGCAACCAAGCCGACATTTACCAATATTTCTATATATACGAGAATGCATGACTATTGTAAGACAATTTTGTGATTTTTTTTTTCTTACATGCTGCTAATTGCCAGGAATGGGACTAGCGTTTCTGATATACTGTTGGTCCTTAAATAAAAGTAACCCTCCCCAGGCCTTAAACTCTGTTTTAGAAAATACTACTGTTGCATATTTAGATTACCACTATACTGACTTATTTTCTTGGTGTCAGACACTTGTTAACCATTTGAACTCTAGAGGAACAAGAACCTTTTAGTTACTGGAGTGTTTTCAGTCACCATTAAAAGTAGGTAAATAAGTTCTTCAATTCACTTGGTGTCCAATACATCCTTGGGAATAATTTGAGTTTTTGAGAGAAACTATTTTGGATATGTGTGTGTGTATATATACATATATATATTGAGTAGGAACAAAATGAGAGAAAGAAACAAACTGACCAAGGTCACAGCATAACCATTTACACATTCATTTCATAGTGATTCATGAACTGAAACACATTGTAATATATGTCTTATATAAATGATAGACTGTTCACGTTTCTTTGTTACTATTTTCTCTTTTTTCCCATGGATTCTACCTTTCATTTAATCTAAAATTTGGGAAAGCATCCAGAACAGTGGATGCGTAGTACATGATACATAAATGACTTGTTTATTTTTCCCTTCCTGCTCTCTCCCATTTCCTTTTGCCTGCCTCCAATACCCCTCTAGGTCTCACCAACTTGAATTCTACGCAAGGCCCTCTTTTTTAAGCTTAAAAGTATGTCTATCCTTTCCCCCAATCCACTTCCCTTTCTTGCTTTACCTTCTTATTTTATCTCCTAATGCCCTGTTGATAACATAGAAAGCTTAGTAAAAATACTTCTAAAATCATAATTGGAGAAATAATTTTGGAAGGGAAATGGGCTGAGTTGGAAAAAAAATAGAAAAGTAAAATTGAATTAGGCGAACTATACAAATGAAACGATAGTGTTATGAGCCAGTTTCAAGCTAATTACTTGGCATCATCCAGTAGACAGTAAAATAAAATTGGTTTATGAATCACTGTATAGATGAGTCATGACATGGAGGTGAAATGTGTTAGATCAGTGGTGCAAAATGTCTACCAGTGCAAGAGGCAAGCATTTTTCTGGGTGGAAACATTTCCAAAAGAAAAATACCTGCTCTACTAACCTTATGACTAACTTTGTGACCTTATAGCCCCCTATTTTAATTAAAATTATAGTTCCTGACCTTATATACACTGAGGCTATAGTTTGATTACTGTTGTGCAGAAATCCATAAATTGAGTCAATGTGAACTTTAGAAACAAGAAAAATAAATTCTGTACATCAGTGGAAAACAGAAGGTCAGACAGATTGAGAGCACAATCACTTCTGATTTATAGTGACTACCATGGTGCCTTCCTTTCAGAGCAGTTTAAAACGGAGCATGCATAAACCTCCGGTACTTACTCCCCTCTCCTAAAGTAGCACTCTCCTCGGTGATTGGTTTTCCACAGCCCTTTGAAGTGCAAGCCCTCAAGTAGAATTTGTACTTGGTAGTTGCACTGAGGTTCAAGAGACGCCAGCTGGGCTTTGATGGAGTTGTAATGTTGATATCATTTAGCTCTCCAATTTCATCAGTGTCATTTACTGAAGAAAGAAACATGAACATCAACACCTCGGATTTTGTAGTCTTAGCCATTCAATTATGTTATGCCTTATTTCTGCTTCTATTCATGCTTGTGGCCTGCCATCTTAATTATTCATAGTCTCTATCAACTCAATTCTATGAGGTAGATACAATTATTATGACATATTATCCAGGGGTAATTTAAGATCTGGCAAGAATAAACACACTGCCTAGATCTAGAGCCACTAACTGGCAAACCCGGATTTGAATCTAAACCACAGCCTTTTAACTCCGAAGCCCATGCTCCTAATCACTGTGCTACACTGGACAGCCTCTGCAGCTTTACCATACCTATTAACAATGATGAGCTCCCCCACTGACATATTTTCATTGTATCCTTGACGCGCGCGTGTGTGTGTGTGTGTGTCTGTGTATTAGTTGCTTAGTCGTGTCTGACTGTTTGTGACCCCGTGGAGTTTCGCCCTCCAGACTCTTCTGCCCATGGGATGTCCCAGGCAAGAACCCATGGGGTGGGTTGCCATTTCCTTCTTCAGAGGATCTTTCTGACCCAGTGATCAAGCACGGATCTCCTGCATTGCAGGCAGATTCTCTACCATCTGAGCTAAGTACTTTTTAATCCTTTATTGTAAAAATTTGAACAGTGATTTACCAGAGTCTTCTATAGTTTCTGGTTTACTATGTAGCACTGAACCAGTATTCAAGGACTCAAGAAACTGATAAATTAATGTATTTTAAAATGTCTACTGTATACTTAGCACTATGTAAAGCGCTGTATAGAAAAATATGATTTAGATAGTGCCTTTCAAAGAACCTGCAGCATAGCAAGATCTTGATATTTGTGCAAGAGCTCAAAGTGCTTGAAGACTACTGAAAGAATAATCCAAGATGAAATGGTATGTTCAAGGTTGTGCAACCATTAGTGGCAAGAATAAAGGGCTAGAATAAACACTCTTGACACTTGGTCCAAGAGACCCTAAAAATATATTTACTCTTTAACTTAAAATGCCTTCATTGTAGATACAATGCAGTGAGATAAATGGAAATGAAAAATTACTAATCCAAACATAGGAAAGAAGTAAAATAATCACTCTTGGTCAATTACTTGAGAGCACTCCTGTAAATAGCACCAAGTCAATTGAAAAACTACCACAATCAATGTAAGAATTCAGCAAAGTACATAGAGAGCTCTCATATACACACTCAACGACTATTTAGAACATATAGCCACAAAAATAGATAAGCCATCTAAGAATATTTCAATCACTTAATAGATAGCTAAATAAGTATAGATATAAGACTAGAGATCTCTTTAAGAAAATGAGAGACACCAAGGGAACATTTCATGCCAAGATGGGCTCAATAAAGGATAGAAATTGTATGGACCTAACAGAAGCAGAAGATATTAAGAAGAAGTGGCAAGAATATACAGAAGAACTGTACAAAAAAGATCTTCATGACCCAGATAATCACAATGGTGTGCTCAGCCCAACATCCTGGAATGCCAAGTCAAGTGGGCCTTAGAAGCATCACAACGAACAAAGCTAGTGGAGGTGATGGAATTCCCATTGAGCTATTTCAAATCCTAAAAGATGATGCTGTGAAAGTGCTGCACTCAATATGCCAGCAAGTTTGGAAAATTCAACAGTGGCCCCAGGACTGGAAAAAATCAGTTTTCATTCCAATCCAAAGGAATACCAAAGAATGCTCAAACCACCGCATAATTGCACTCATCTCACATGCTAGTAACATAATGCTCAAAATTCTCCAAGCCAGGCTTCAACAGTATGTGAACTTTGAACTTCCAGATGTTCAAGCTGGGTTTAGAAGAGGCAGACGAACCAGAGATCAAATTGCCAACATCTGTTGGATCATCGAAAAAGCAAGAGAGTTCCAGAAAAATATCTACTTCTGCTTTATTGACTATGCCAAAGCCTTTGACTGTATGGACCACAACAAACTGTGGAAAATTCTGAAAGAAATTGGAATACCAGACCACCTGACCTGCCTCTTGAGAAATCTGTATGCAGGTCAGGAAGCAACAGTTAGAACTGGACATGGAACAACAGACTAATTCCAAATCAGGAAAGGAGCACGTCAAGGCTGTAAATTGTTACCCTGCTTATTTAACCTATTTGCAGAGTACATCATGAGAAACTCTGGGATGGATGAAGCACAAACTGGAATCAAGATTGCCGGGAAAAATATCAATAACCTCAGATATGCAGATGACACCACCCTTATAGCAGAACGCGAAGAACTAAAGAGCCTATTGATGAAAGTAAGAGAGTAGAGGGAAATGTTGGCTTAAAGCTCAACATTCAGTCAACTAAGATCATGGCATCTGGTCCCATCACTTCATGGGAAATAGATGGGGAAACAGTGAAAACAGTGACAGACTTTATTTTTTGGCTCCAAAATCACTGCAGATAGTGACTATAGCTATGAAATTAAAAGACGCCTGCTCCTTGGGAAAAAAGCTATGACCAACCTAGACAGCACATTAAAAAGCAGAGATATTACTTGGCCAACAAAGGTCCATCTAGTCAAAGCTATGGTTTTGCCAGAAGTCATGTATGGATGTAAGATTTGGACTATAAAGAAAGCTGAGTACAAAATAATTGATGCTTTTGAACTCTGGTGTTGGAGAAGACTCCTAAGATTCCCTTGGACTGCAAGAAGATCCAACCAGTCCATCCTAAAAGAAATCAGTCCTGAATGTTCATTGGAAGAACTTATGCTGAAGTTGAAATTCCAATACTTTGGCCACCTGATCCAAAGAACTGACTCACTGGAAAAACCCTGATGCTGGGAAAGATTAAAGGTGGGAGGAGAAGGGGACGACAGAGGATGAGATGGTTGGATGGCATCACTGACTCAATGGACATGAGTTTGAGTAAACTCTGGGAGTTGGTGATGGACAGGGAGGCCTGGCGTGCTGCAGTGCATCAGGTCCAAAGAGTTGGACACGACTGAGCGACTGAACTGAAGTAAATATAAAGTTGTTATTTTATTGAAAGTCCACATATCAAGTAGTAGAGTAACCACAGTGATTTTAATATTTCAGCTTTTTCTATATATATTCTAAGCAGTTGTTTTTAAAATAAGTTTAGATATTATATACAGATCAACATGAAGGTAGGAATTTATTTAATATTCAGTTTTTCTGTTATTAAAGATAATATGTATCTTTACCAAATAAAGTTGACATTGAAAAGTTCTCGAGTATTTCTTCAGTGCTTCCTACATGTTTGAAATACAGTTCATGGAATTAAGAGACTTAAAGTCTTCCCTGGTAGCTCAGCTGGTAAAGAATCTGCCTGCAATATGGGAGACCGGGGTTTGATCCCTGGGTTGGAAGATCCCATGGTGAAGGAAATAGCTACTCACTCCAGTATTCTGACCTGGAGAATTCCTTGGACTATTCCATGGGGTTGCAAAGAATCAGACATGACTGAGCAACTTTCACTTTCACGAGCTCAGCATCTAGAATGACTGAGCTGGGTTTCGATGTTTTCGTAACACTTGTTTTACTGCATGACTCTTTGTAAGTGAACTCTGTGTACTTCTCATCCATAAAGCAGTGACGGTACATACTTCATAGACTTCCTGTTTTCATGAAAAATGAAGGGAGAGTACTCAATTTTTACTGATCCTGCTAACTAGCCAATACTCAAAAATGCTAAACCGCTACCTCTATTAGGGTTATGCCTGTACCTGTTTAATCACAGGTACTCAAAGCAGAACAGAAGCTAAAGCTGATAGCTGACCCGAACAGCTGCAAGCGTTGAAGGGATTGATGGCAGTTCAGGGTTATGATCCAGTTGACCTATGCAAGCAGTGTAGACTGGGCTTCCATAGACCTGATGTTTCTGCTGTTTAGGAATTTATGCCTTCTAAGTTTAACATTTTCTTATGAGCTCAGTCCCCTAATCTCCATGTTGAGCTGATACTTAGATTTGAGGACTGTAACAGATGGGTGGTGCTATGATTAAAATAATCTAATCTAAACAACACGCTTTCATCCAGACATGTTGTTTTTAACTTAATGGCACAACAGCATATGGGGAGAGCCCGTGTGGTGGTCCAAAGACAGCTCTAGATCTCTCAGTGTGACATGACTGCAGCAGTGGGCTACAGACGCAGGATTCTACAAATACAACTGTATGCAGAGTTGAGACTGGAAACATGCCTCAGAGACAAGAGGCAGGGGAGGGTGGAAGTCAGTGTGCTCTGCATCTCCACTACATCATTTCTTTTTCTGTTTCCAATTTTTAAATTTAATTTACTTAAAAATAGAAACAAGCTATTCACCCATTTCTCCTACGCCTCCCCAACTTCCAAGTCTGGGGCTACCACCACCATCACCAACCTATTCTGTATCCATGACATCATTTACTAACTTTTTTCTTTGCATATTTCCTAATTCTCAAGGTATCTTATATATATGAGTGTGTGTGTGCTCAGTCATGTCTGACACTTTGTGATCCTATGGACTAAAGCCCACCATGCTCCTCTGTCCATAGGATTCTCCAGGCAACAATACTAGAGTGGGTTGTCATTTCCTTCTCCAGGGGATCTACCCAACCCAGGGATCAAACTTGTGTTTCCTACATCTCCTGCATTATCACTGATCCACCTGAGAATACCTATATACATATTAAAATGCATATTTTCTGGTGTCTATTAACTTACTGCTTTTTTCCCCTCAAAACAAGAATTGGCAAACCTTTCTGTTAAGGACAAGATTGTAAATATTTTAGCCTTCGTGAGCTATGTGATCTCTGTTACAACTACTCAGCTCTGCCACTATAGTAAGAAAGCAGATATAGACAAATATAAGTTAGTGGACATGACCATTTTGCAATAAAACTTGTAAGAACAGGCAGCAGGCTCGATTTGATCTCTAAGCCAGTTTACAAACCCCTGTGCTATAAGTATGCCAGCCTACAAACCATGAATTAGATTCTCAGCATGGGAAACCAAACACTCAACCAAAAAAAAAAAAAATGAAACATTAATAGGCAAATCTAATTCAAATATGTACTCACTTATCTGGTACTGCAATAGATATCCAGTTAAGTTTCCATTCAATTTCTTGGGTAGCCCCCAGGACAAAGTGGCAGTGTCTTTATCAACTTTGATGACTTTGAGAAAAGTTGGTTGTTCAGGTACTGGAAAACACAAAACCAACAATAGACACTCCAATTGGTAAATTTCTTTAAAAAATTATAGTTTTTTTCTTTTTATCAAATTGAGGAGCTAACTCATATGACATATGTACAACTTTACTACTACTAAGGGAGGAAATGTTTTGACCATTGGGATATTTGTTATTTTAAATTGTTATTTATAAACTAGATATTAATCCTGAACTGTCTCACCTCCTTCTGGTGTTTGAAATATAAAAGGCTCACTCTCTGGACCAGCCCCTTTGGAATTATAGGCTAAGACTGTTAAGTGAAATTCACTAAAGGCATCCAGAGAAGGAACCATTCCATAGTCTCTTTGTCCTGAAAATCTCAGAATGTTCACTTCTTTGGGATGTGTCCTTCCATCCAACAGGCTTTTTGTCTTCCACCAGTTTACCTGCAATGACAATAGGAACCCTTTAACATATCACCGACTCAATGGACATGAATGTGAAGGACAGAGAAGCCTGGAGTGCTGTAGTCCATGGGGTAGCAAAGAGTTGGACATGACTCAGGAACTGAAGAACAGCGTATCACCGGCGATAGCAGATTTCTCTTTAAGCTTCTGAAATCAGTCTTATTCACAGGAAATATATTAATTTAACAATTAGAAGAAGAAAAGCTATGATAAAAACCTGATATCCTTTCAGATGTCCGTGTACTCTTTCCTTTGGAATTGTTGACCAGGTAACTTTAACTAATGTGCTGTTTATAACATCCACCCCTTGGATCACTGGAGCTGCATCAGGATCTGTTGGGCACATAAGAAGGATTAGCTTTCAAATAATCCAAACACGATTATTAGGATCCTTTTCTAAAGGTGATCCTTCATTTTTTTTTTTTTTTTTTTGAGAAAAGGAAAGCACTTTTCTCAAATCAGTTTCAAGTGGAATGAAGAGAGTTTCTCATTAAAGAAGAGTTTCAGTGCCCCAATATTAATAGGTTTCTAGAGAAGAGCAATGGCACCCCACTCCAGTACTCTTGCCTGGAAAATCCCATGGACGGAGGAGTCTGGTAGGCTGCAGTCCATGGGGTCGCTAAAAGTGGGACACGACTGAGCAACTTCCCTTTCACTTTTCACTTTCATGCACTGGAGAAGGAAATGGCAACCCACTCCAGTGTTCTTGCCTGGAGAATCCCAGACACGGGGCAGCCTGGCGGGCTGCCGTCTATGGGGTCGCACAGAGTCGGACATGACTGAAGCAACTTAGCAGCAGGAGCAGAGAAGAGGAGGGCCTGTACCACACTGTACTGAGAAAAGCCCTTGTCCAGATGGATATGGTGTGAGCAAGATAACTGAAAACAGTGGACAATGAAATCCTCTGTGGGCATCTTGCCTTGGAAACATGTGAACCAGACTAATATAACTCAAATGATTTGGGAGTTTGGTGAATATGAATAACATTAATTGAGCATATTAGTGTTCAACAGTAACTGAGCATATTCTGTGTGTCATATACTGTTCTGAGAGCCTATCCTGGATTGGCTCACATAATCCTTAGAACAGTCCCATAAAATGGTATTATTATTATCCCCATTCTACAGGGGAGCCAACTACAGAGAAGTAGTTTGCGACCCCATGGGCTGTAGGAGCCTACTATGCTCCTCTGTCCATGGGATTTTCCAGGCAAGAGCACTGGAGTGGGTTGCCATTTCCTTCTCCAGAGGATCTTCCTGACCCAGGGATTGAACCCAGGTCTCCCACATTGTAGGCAGATGCTTTACCGTCTGAGCCACCAGGTAAGTCTTAGTGAGAACACAGGTAGCAGGTAAATAAGGAGCTAGTCATTTCACATTCCTGCCCTTTTTCTATTCTTGGATCAAAATATTACTTTGGATACTGTAAGAACAATGAGAATAATGCCTACTATCTAGTTATTCGTAATGCAGTGTCTTTCCTTTTTCCAAACATTTATTTGCAGCACTTCTTATGGTATAAATACCTAATAATAAAATTATGTCATTAGTACCTCAACATTCTGCGTATAAGTGCTTCTATATGGAAATCTGGGTCTGCACCTCACCTTCCTTAGGAAGGCTCCAGTGCTGAGGCCAGGGGTGTGGCAGCAGGCAGCTGTTAGGAGGTCCTTGACAAGTAAGGGCACATATGATTGGACACCTAAGAGTCATGCTGCTGAGCTGTGTGCACTGATGGTTCCAGGTCTTTGATGTTCATTATGGAAGTAGTTTTTTTTTGGGAAACTGAATAAAATTAAACCTTTCAATGTTCTTCCTCACCACCCCTCTGACAACTCTCCCGCAGTCAGCTCTAAAGTAGAAACCATGTGTTCAATTTCTTTTTATCTCCCACTGTAAGTACAGCCTCTTTGCATGCACTACTTGCTTAAAAATGCTCCTCGACAGGGGTGCAATCTACTTGAGAGAAGCTATTCTAGAAGTGGTGGGTGTCAGCTGCATCACTTACAGTCTTCTCCAGAATACAGAATCACTGACTGTGGCTCAGGGCCAGAGCCCAGGTGATTGATGGCTTGAACCTGGACATCGTACGGTGCATAGACAGCAGGTGTCATCACCCGCAGGGTGTGGTTAGTGACTGTCTCTTCCTCCCACTCCACCGGGGCTCCCTGTGGCTTCCAGGTCACTCTGTATTCCAGTCCGGGTCCATTCTGCTCCATGGCTTTCAAAGGCTAAAACAGAAGGTCGGCGTGATCACAGACATGCTGAGTCAGGGGATAGAGAAGCCACCCTAAGTGGTACAAGCAATGTGGCAAAAAAGGGATCATTTTTGGTGAGATCTTTAATCCCCCTCTTTGGTTTGGAAATGCTTGTGAAAAGTTTTGTCATTCTGTTCATTTAGCTTGAGAGTTGCTCCTTCCCCTCCCCAAGTAGAAAGAATCCCACAATTTAGATGTCTGGATTATGCCCTTGTGGTTAATTCTAACTGTTCATATATGAAAGAACTTACTAAGAAATTCCATAGAAGGTTTTAGCTTTTCTTCACACTTTCTTCTATATTCTAATTTTTTCATTCCTAAAGAACTTCAGAAATGAAAAGGACATGGCTAAAAGTTCCCTAAGTATAGTGTTAGTCGCTCTTTGCAACCCCAGGGACTGTAGCCTGCCAGGCTCCTCTGTCCATGGAGTTACCCAGGCAAGGAATACTGGAGTGGGTTGCCATTTCCTACTCCAGGATCCCTAAATATAAATGGGATTTTTTTCATGGCTTTTCAGTCAAAACTCTCTCCATCTGACTCCATCCATTATCCCCCATCTTCCTTCCAAAAGAGAGAGAACAAGTAAATATTTTTGTATAATATGTCTTTGTGTGCACTAGTACCCAGAAGATGTAGCTCCTTTTTATAATACAATAGTTCCCAGCTCCTTGCCCATTCTGTTTCTATCTCTTTTATGAGAAAGCACTCCCCATCCTCCAGTTTAATTTGCTGTATAGAAATATTTACTGGAGGAATTTCTCGAATAGGAGATTGGTTATTTCCACTCTAGCTTTTAATTAAATAATACTTTAATTAAAAAAATTAATGTGATTTAAACCATCTGTTTAATATCACAAAAAATGGGAATATGCGTTTAAATGAATCAATTATATACAATACATAAAAATCTGATTTTAGACATAGATTTATAAGGGTCACTTATATAACTAATAATTTTGTCTGTATATTCAAGTGATTCAATAACCATACGTAATGTTTTTATAGAATTTGCAATACTTCTTGACTCAGATTAATTTATAAGTACTTAATAGAGGGATTGGATGGAATAAAGTTGAAAGAACAGTAGTATATCAGCAAAATAATTTCAAGTCTGGTGCTTATTCTAGGGTTAATAGTTAAATTCTCTAAGAGGAAAAAATATGAAATCAAAAGCTTTCTGAGATTTTCACAGTCACTGTTTATGTTTTGCTTTCAAACTTTTGTTCCAAGATATTTCCTACTCTCATATAGATAAACTTACCAGAGGCTGTCACATTGCCCAGGTAAGTCAGGCCACAAGCTTTTAGTTCCATTCCACAATCTGGAATTACAATTACCTTCAGTCCCAGCTGACAATAAATATGTACAAATACTATTATTCAGTTTATGCATGTTTTGCTTCAAGAAAAATAGTTGCATTTGATAAAGCTCTCTGAAAAATTTTAAAACAAACTGTGCCACCCTAGGTAACACTGTTAAGAAAAAAAACCTTACCTAAATCACCAGCTTCTTTGGTGCCTAGACTCCCAAAGAAACTGCAGGAATACTTTGTATTTGGCTTTTAGACAGTGGACAACAAAACCTCAACAAATTCACAAATAGATCCCAAACAAAGATAACAAACCATAGTAACCAGGAGTGTGGGGTTGGGGGTGAGGGAAGATCACCAGCATTCCTTCCCCTCATGCAGCTGCTCATAAGAAAGGCATCTCTATAAAAGAGGCTCTTAATTTGATGTCTAGGCATCTCTAGATGGGGTCCGTGGATGCCCTTCAAAGGATCTGAAAATCAACGGAACTGCTAGTAAAACTTTCTATGTCTGATTTCGTAGAACAAAACTGTACTTCTATTGAATTTTCAAAGAGATCTATCAACAAATCAAGGTTATACTGACTAGAAACTGGACAGATTGTTTTGTATTGCCTGCTGCTGCTAAGTCGCTTCAGTCATGTCCGACAGCCAACCAGGCTCCTCCGTCCCTGGGATTCCAGGCAAGAACACTGGAGTGGGTTGCCATTTCCTTCTCCAATGCGTGAAAGTGAAAAGTGAAAGTCAAGTCACTGGGCCGTGTCCGACTCTTCGTGATCCCATGGACTGCAGCCCACCAGGCTCCTCCACCCATGGGATTTTCCAGGCAAGAACACTGGAGGAGGGTGCCATTGCCTTCTCCATTTGTATTGCCTAAGTTCATTTTAAGGCTGGTGGTTTTCTGATTACAATTGTAGTAGAAATAATAAGTCCTACATCCTTTAGAGGGCTTAAACCACTTGGCTGTGATCATATAACCAGGTAATTGGAGAAGTTGCTGTTTCCCAAACATTAATGAAATGGGTTTTTGTTTGTTTTGATCATTTTCTGGAATCTGTGAGATTACGTATTTGCTATTTCATTGAAGTTCAAATGTAACATAAATACATTTATACTTAAGAATAAAGTATAAACTCATCATTATCTTAGAAGATAATGTTAACTAAAAAGAGTAGTTTTATCATTAAGTTAAAATTTAATGTCACTTTAAAAAAAAAGTGAGTCCTTAATATTTAATGTGCCAAATTTATAAAGATAATGTATATACAATAGAACATGAGTTAAATAAGATAACTGAAATCCATTTTTACTGTAAAATAAGGTTCACCTATCAATGAGTAAATGCACATTCACTAATAAGTTACAAATAAAAGTTTGTATATTATTTTTCTCCATTGAATGTTTCATAATGATATTACTTTATTTCTCCTGTATTTGCCTATTGTCTGTACCTCCAACTAGATTATACATTCAGGAAAACAAAGACTATTTTTGACTGCCATATATAAAGCAAGGACCTCATAATACTTTTATTCATAGTTAATGCTAAAAAGAAAACATAAACCAAAAGAAAATTAGGGACAACCAGTCTGTTCCTATTTAATCCTTTTGTGAAAGATCAATGTTTTCTTCCTTTTTTTTTTTTTTTTTTTAGACAAATTGCTCCTCTCTGATCATTATCTTGTAGATAGGAATTATTTGTAAGTCAATCTTTGGAGGGGATCTGGTAATCAATTTATACTGTGTGCTTGTCAACCTGGGGAAATAGCTGACATTTAACTCCAGTTTACAAGATAATTCATGCAAAAGAATAACTGATGAGTAAATGTTCTTAAACTTCACTGGTTATGCTTATAGTTATTAGGCCTCTGACATTTCAAAATGACATGAAACACAATGGAATAAATTATGAAGGTAATTGTCAGCTTAGTTTCAAATCTCTATTTCCTTCCTCTGGTCAGTTAATTACTAAATTACATGTCATTTACTTTTCAAAGACAAACTGTAAACACTTTCATAGTTTAATCCCATTCTTCCAAGAAGAGAGCACTAGTAATTAGTCTTGTGTATCTTTGGGGGTGGGGACAGAGTGATTAATGAATAGGATGATCAGGAGGAAGGACTGCAGATCCCAGCTCTCTTTTCATTACTGACTCAGGGCATGCATCTGGGTAAGATCACAAAACTGGAGCCCCAGCTTCTCTGTACTGAATGTATAGCCCTCCCAGAGGAGTCGTGACAATTAATGAACTAATGTTAGTGGAAAATGGTGCACTTCTCAGAGGAAGTGACCTGATAATTATACACTATTATTGTCATCTAATCCAGTTATATCATCTATCTAATAGAAATTTCTATGGAACTTAAAAGACAATAGATACTCTAAAAGGATAAGATCCTAACATAATTTTAAATGTGGTAGTAGCTATTTGTGGCCATATATTCAAGAAAATAATACTATTCTTGACTATATTTAACTTCTGTATATTGCCAATTATTTTTCAAATTTTGAGTTTGCAAAGCTTACTCTCACTGAAATGGGAATAAAGGGTTAGTTTTACATAAAAATATTGACTACATATTTTGTAGGTATGGGCAATGTTATCATATAAGACCAATCAATGATGAAGAAAAAAGGAAATCAAACTTTGTACCTTCTAAAATTCTTCCAAAAATCACATCTGGAATGAGTTGTGGAAATAAATTAATATATTCCAGCATACATTAAAAAATGCTTGTAAAATTCAGTGACTTCAATATCAGAAATCTGTTATTACTTAGACTTGCTAAATGGTAACCTACTTTCAAGTAAGGTAAAATACTTGTTCATGAAACATGTCAAAATAGAGGAGAGAAAAAGTTACAGAAGAAATTTAGAAATGGCATTAAAAAAAATTAAAGTCATCTGAGCAGATACAAACTTTTGTGCAAAATTCAAAGAGGAAAGTCTATTTTAGTAACTTTTAACATTTTATATATATATATATATATAAAAGAGAAAATGAGTAGAGTTTGAAGTTCAAAGATATTCATGTGGAAATCCTAGTTTTGTTGATTTCTAATTGTATGGTGATGGCCCAGTCTTTCCATGGACCCGTTTCTATATCTAGGACACAGTATTAATGATGCTGTCTTGACAACATTGGTCTCAGAGTTTGATATGAGTACACAGAATGCCTAATAGTGCTTAGTAAGTGGTGACTGTTCCTTAGGGGTCATACTTTTGATATGCTTAATCTTTATTGGCCATGTACCAAAAGACAGTGAAAGATTATCAGTAGTTTTCTTTTTTTTTTTTAAATGGGAGAGGATTAAGAATATTGGTAATAACAATATTCGGAATCATAAATTTTGGGGAATGGATTGCAATGAAATCAGCCTGTAAAAACTTTCTTAAATTATCTACCATAGTTAAACTCTATTTTACAAGCTTCTAATCGTGATGACTTTTTAAAATATATAAATAAAATATATTTATAAAATATGTAAGTAGTTTTCTTCTGTTCTTAAAAGAGATTGTTCTATCATTATACTTAGCATGTGGACCTAAAAAAAGTAAAAAGAACACAACGGTAATAAGTAAAACATAAAGAATCCTCACCTCCCATTTGATAATCATTTCCTTGGGTTGAGAAGCTTGAACTCTTATGTTTTGTGGATTCTTGTCTGGAGCTGAAAAATTATAAATATGAAAATTACTTTTCCCCATTGTATTATCTACAAATATATCATCCCTCTGCCCATAAAAAACAGATTTTTACATAACTTTGATTATATTTACTTATATCTGACCCAGTTTGTAAAAAGATTCACAGCACTTTTATATAATTATTTTAGAATATATACACTTCACATATTATATTTATACATATTATGAAATGATCACAATAGTTAGTTAACACATCTCACCTCACATAAAGCATCATATATATATATATATAAAATATATATAAGGAGTAAAATCATATTCATGGAGTGATATACTTATTATTCATCAGAAATAGATTTACTTTACCTGTCTTAATTTTAAACCTGCTCTTAAAATTCTAAACACACTATTTAAATATACATTTTAGTTTTAAATCTGCTTTTTCTTTTAGAATTACTGTTAGAAATGTGATATGAATGTTTGCCTCAACGTGAATAAAATTAAAGGTCATATATTAATATCAACAGCTAAGTTTTAGGGGCATCAAATAGGAAACAGCAGGTAATGTCCCCATGAAATATATTTGGATGAATCTATTATATACTCCTTGGAAGGAAAGTTATGACCAACCTAGATAGCATATTCAAAAGCAGAGACATTACTCTGCCAACAAAAGTCCATCTACTCAAGGCTATGGTTTTTCCAGTGGTCATGTATGGATGTGAGAGTTGGACTGTGAAGAAAGCTGAGCGCCAAAGAATTGATGCTTTTGAACTGTGGTGTTGAAGAAGACTCTTGAGAGTCCCTTGGACTGCAAGGAGATCCAACCAGTCCATTCTGAAGGAGATCAGCCCTGGGATTTCTTTGGAAGGAATGATGCTAAGGCTGAAACTCCAGTACTTTGGCCACCTCATGCGAAGAGTTGACTCACTGGCAAAGCCTCTGATGCTGGGAGGGATCGGGGGCCGGAGGAGAAGGGGATGACAGAGGATGAGATGGCTGGATGGCATCACTGACTCGATGGATGTGAGTTTGAGTGAACTCTGGGAGTTGGTGATAGACAGGGAGGCCTGGCATGCTGCAATTCATGGGGTCACAAAGAGTCAGACACAACTGAGCGACTGAACTGAACTGAACTGATTTTATAAGAAGGGTTAAGTATACAGTTTAGTGCCAAGATGAACTTATACTAAAATCATACAAGTACCTGATTATTATCTCTGCTTATATTGTCTCAATCCCCAAAGGGAATTATATCCTTGTATATTTATTTCAGACAGAGAGGGAACAAATACCATGCTATGACCACATTTTTAATCATTTCCAATTCAGTAATACAAATTTCAGCACTATCAATATTTTGCTTTATTGGTTTATAATATTATATAAGGCTTACATTTACAATATTATATTTTGAATTCTGTATATACTACAGCATGTTGGTTGTTGAGAATTTTTTTAAAGCATCTTGAGATTTTAGGTAGATATTAGATATCTATTTAGCTATTGAGATACAAAAAATACACTAAATGCATAAAAGGGCATTACATGCAGTAAAAATTGAATGCACTATCTATAACATATCAAGAGTTTTACTTCAGCAAGTTGAAATGAGGAGAAAAATAAAGAGAAAGTTGACTTTAATATACATTGAACTTTAGTTTACAACTTATTTATGGTATCTGATTTTAACATAATACTCAGCTATCAGAAATTGCTCAGAATAATGCTTGTTCATGTTCCTCAAACATTTATATACAACTTAGAAGACTGATGTCCTTTGACTATTTTCCATGTTGTTAGTTCTGTACTGGAGGAAATCTAAAATCCTACACCATGGCATCAATCCTTTTTTATTAAAGATGTTCAAGGATGCGGCAAACTAAAATATTTTGTTAGAAACTTGAGGTGTGAGCATCCATACCTGCTGGGGGTGTTTCATGATGGCCTGATGGGTGGCTAGGCTGGCTTCTCCCGACTTCATTCATGGCTATGACCCTGAACTGGTATCTCACATATGGAGCCAAAGACAGCACAACTGTTGTTTCCTTTCCTTGGACTCGAGTCAGTTCTTCCCACCTTCCAGGCTCCTCTTTGTTTCCTTCAAATTCTACAATATACTCTGGCAGTGGGAACACAAAAAACACATTAGAAAAGACTGAGAATGTTTAAGTTATACTAAGGTTTATATATAATATTAAATGTTTTAAAGGATGTTTTATGGATAATCCACTCATGCACCAATGGCTTTAATATTAATTTTAACTCTGGAGAACACAGCTACCCCAAGTCTTCCCTACCGCTGATATTGCTATTGTGGTCATCTCCAGCCTCCCACGTCAGTCGAACACTTCTGTTCTGTCTTTCCGACAAATGAAGGTTTTCTGGTGGATCCGGAACATCTGATTAATAATGAAAAATAAAGGTAAGGAGATGGCAGATCATTGGCTTGTCAATCCCATTTCCTCACTCAGGTACCCTGCAATCCCCTGCTTCCCCTACATGCCCGCCTCCACTCTGACCTGCCAAATCTCACCTGACCTTCTGGTTCTATTTCAAATGCAGGTTCATCCACCTCTGTTCCCAACTGTAAGTATACCTCCCTTTACTGTGACTAATATAGCTCATACACTTATTTATATGCTTGGTTCATCTCTTATATGGGACTAAACAGATCTTCCAGAGTAGTAACCATACTTTATTCATCTTTACATGCCCAGTGCCTTGCACATAAATGTATTGTGACTAAGTAAACAGTGTATTATCACTTAAATCATGCATGTAATTATCATATTAGAACCATAAACTTAGGTCCTATAAGTACAGGAAAATAAGAACATGAATTTAGGCTTTCTTTTCTACATGCTTTGGATTTTTCATTTACAACAATTAATTATCAGTATATCATACCTGGAGTTCTAAAGAAGAGTAGGAAAGGGATTTATATTGGAAGAAGATATTGAGCTGATAAATGTTGTGACAGAGATTAGAAACCTGAGTAGGCAATGACAAATTTTAAGTGTGTTAAAGTACATGGAAATTTCTAGTACTTTAAATATAAAAGGAACAGTAAAAGGACACATTTTTTCAGAGGAGACAATCAAAGTCATATCTAATGACACCTTCTTAGGCGAGCTTTCTTCTCCAAGTGGGAAAAAACATCCATTATCCCTGTATTTAACAACTGTTGGGAATTTATACTGATAAACATTGTTTTCACTTCAGGAGACAGCATGTTTATTTTTAAAATATGGTCCGTGACTGTGTTCACACTGTAGAATCCTAAATGATAATTTACTGTAGGAGCCCTAAATAAGAATTTATTTCCTCCACAGGCTTGAGGATATTTGAACTCAGAGAATTTAAGCTTGTCTTCGGCACTTACTAAGTCTACTATTTCTCAAATTTCTTGAAACAACCAGTGCAGCCTGTTTTGTATGACATTAAAATCTGCTCTTTCTGAGAATCACGTGGAACTACGATAGATGGACTGCAATTGAGACCTAAAAGAATGCTGCTCTTAAAGGATGCTTCTGGCAGGGCTTTTGAAAGTAACTTCTGATTGAAAAGGGTCAACCATATGCTTTAAAAAACTACTTTCCAGGAAAAAGAGTCTTTTAGAAACTATACATGGATTTGACATTTGTTGCTCTCACTTATGGGGATATGCTTCTTAAAATCAGAGACTGACCTGAAAAAACAGGGTATAAACTCCAAAAAGTGGTAAGAGGATGCCCCCATCTCATTAAACATTCATTATTTTATTTTCATTCTAAAAACATTTGGCAATTGCTTCATCAATAAATAGTACATATACTCATGCTATGCTATGCTAAGTCACTTCAGTCGTGTCTGACTCTGTGCGACCCCATAGATGGCAGCCCACCAGGCTCCCCCGTCCCTGGGATTCTCCAGGCAAGAACACTGGAGTGGGTTGCCATTTCCTTCTCCAATGCATGAAAGTGAAAAGTGAAAGTGAAGTCACTCAGTTGTGTCCGACTCTTAGCGACCCCATGGATTGCAGCCTAACAGGCTCCTCCATCCATGGGATTTTCCAAGCAAGAGTAATGGAGTGGGGTGCCATTGCTTTCTCCGCATATACTCATAGTCACTATTTAAAATTATCAAACTTTTAATAGTTCTAGAAGATGGCAGCCTAATTACAAGACTGACATATCAAATTTCACAAGAAAATTTACGTGGCATGTATCAGGTGGTAGGGAAGGCAGTCTCCTTGCCATTGCTCAAAATACTTGAGGGCAAAGCCCGTGGATCCTGACATTGACATTTAAAATTATACCTGGGACAAACTCCAGTCTACCTGAATTTTAACCATTTTATCTGGTGAATCACTTACTGGAATGATTACTAAGGACTGAACCTTTCTACTTTTAGTTCCCTGAAGTAGCTGAAATACATCTCCTAAAAAGGTTTCTTTTGAACCAAGTCCATACCACATATCATCTGATAGGTAAAACTGAACATTTTGGGGTATTTTTAAGTGGTCATTAGTTTCACTTGAAACATGGTGGTCATTTATCTCACTTGAAATACAGTGGTCATTGGCTTCACTAGTAAAGATCCAGCCTCTTTACTCATTTTCCACCAGCCTACCTCAAGAGGGACTGAATTCTTACCCAGGGGAGGCAACCTCCCTGTGAATCCCAGTGACCAGAGTGCTAAGGATACAAATGCCCGTTAATAGTAAGGATTTATCTAGATACATGGTCAAGGCATTTAAGATACTTCCCTGGTGGCTTAAGACACTAAAAAACCTGCCTGCAATTCAGGAGACGTGAGTTTGATCCCTGGGTCGGTAAGATCCCCTGGAGAACGGAATGGCAACCCACTCCAGTATTCTTGCCTGGAGAATTCCATGGACAGAGGATCCTGGCAGGCTACGGCCTATGGGGTCGCGAAGAGTTGGACATGACTGAGTGATTAACACTTTCTCTCACCAAACCACTTTTAAGGACTGTCAGCAAGCTAAAGAAAAACTAAGTGCTACCCACTGAAATACAGTAATAATAGAAAGCTAAAAATGTCTTTGTCAGGCTCCCAGCAAAAAGTAAACAGTTCACACAAGGTGATTCAATGAGTTTGTAATAAAGACTCAAAAGATATGAGCAGTATATCTGGGGTGAGGGGTGAGGGGTGAGGCGCGGGCAGTTACTAGAATTCCATCAGGGAGAGCTGTGTGGACAAAGCCTCTCTGAGAGCATAGATGACTATGGCAGAGGCACACAGCCAGCCTGCAGGGAGGCAGCATCCGGAGAACACACCCTCTACCCACCGCCTCTCCTGCCATGGCTCCCCACTGGCCAAAGCAAACGAAACCTTGAGGGTAAGCGGTTTATCGATGCCCACCGTTTTCCAGATTCAGAGAGCAGGTGAGACTGAATCCGGAAGGGAAACTAGAAGAGCTATCCAGCAGTCTACAAGCTGTAAACATGGATGACTGCAAGCATAATTGCATTGATTATGCCAAAGGGGCATGCACATTGCTTTCTAATTAGAATTATTATTTAAAAAAAAAATCAGAAGACTTTCTCTGCATAAGAGCCCTTCAAGTCCCTCCCTCTCCTTCCAAATGGGGCCCTGGGAATTGAGCTCGGTCCGGCCTCTAGTTTAGATCAGGACCACCGTTTAATCACCACCGGACCCCACCCTCACCTCTCCACACTAGCCCATTTCTAGCCCTCAGCCACATTTCTCTGTGTACAGCTTAAGGGTCCTGGGAACTCAAGCGTACTTCAGTTTTCTTTCCACTGATAGCATCACCTACCTCCCACTGCTTCTGGCAACATTACCCAAGCATAAAAAAGAAATTAAGCATTAATTAACTTCTTTAGAATAAGAAGAGGTAAAACCATTTGAAAGTAGGGTAACTAATTGAAAAATTTAAACTAACAAACATGCACAGGCTTTAATAATCATTGGCTTAATTGCCAAGAACAGTGGAATTTAATCAGTAATAGAGGAAAAAAAGGACAAAGATTTTTCCACTAGTTAGTGCACTTACCAAGGACAGTTACTTGCGTCATATCAGCAACGCTATCCAGAGCAGTGTGAGCAGAACATGAGTATATACCTTCATCTTCCATGGTGACATTAGATATCGTCAGATTAGCTCCATCAATAATTATCCTACCAGGAAAAAAGTGAGGCTGTGGTGAGGATGAAAATAATAGAAACAAAAGAAATGTACTCCTGTCAAAAATAAATATTCCCCATGGACAATATTTCAAGGAAGAATTCTTTGTCTAAAAGCCTGTCACATAATGCATTTTATTGGAGAATTCAATAGTTGAAAACTGGGGATAAAACATTATTAAAACGCACAAAAACATTATTAAAACGCACAAGTCATGAAAGGGATCAAGTCTGTTTGTTTTTAATTTATGAAATCCAACCATCTGTGATTCATGGGTCAGTGATGAAACTGTCTTGCCTGGTATGTCTAAAGACTGTACAATAATTAGGATACATTTGAATAATTCTTAATACACGTTTGGGAAACCACCTACACAGGATCAACTAGGGTGCTTCTTACAAAGACGGATTCCTGAATCACACCTCAGTTCTACAGAGCCAGGATATCTCAGTTGAAGTGCGGTAATCTGTCTTTGACAACCTTCTGTTTTCTCCATCCTTCCAACCTCCCACATAGAATGTGCATTAAGATCTGATACAAATTAAACTGTGACTCATTTGAACACTAGATGGCAGAGTAGGACTTCTTTTTGGAAATTATTTGATGCTTTATTATTTGCCAATATTTAATTGAGTTTACATGATTTTTTACATAAATTATACCTTTTATTCTATGCCTATATATTATTAGCCTAATTATTCAAGTGATTTTTTAAAAAATAAAGTTCCATTAAATTTGAGATATGTTCATAGCAGTTTGTTATTTGATTGAAATAAACAATGTCTTCCTTGTGGAGAAGGAGAGAAAATCTTACATCATTTTTTTAAAAAATATAAAACATATAAACTGTTAAAAATTCTGAGTTAAAAGAAGCCACCTAAAAGTGTAGTAAAGTTAAATATGGTTCTTCCCTTTGATGATAGACAAAGTCAGCCCCTTAGCTTTATGCCAATAACTGAACGATTTGCCAGTTGATACTACCTGTTATTGCTAGTCAAGAAACTCACTATAATTCTAATGAAGAAGCTTTGACATAAATCAGTTTCTCAGTTCATGTTAGCTATGTGTCCATTTGGTACAAGTATCAGAATATTACATACACTTATCAAGATTGCCTGGAGAAATATCAATAACCTCAGATATGCAGATGACACCACCCTTATGGCAGAAAGTGAGGAGGAACTAAAAAGCCTCTTGATGAAAGTGAAAGAGGAGAGTGAAAAAGTTGGCTTAAAACTCAACATTCAGAAAACGAAGATCATGGCATCTGGTCCCATCACTTCATGGGAAATAGATGGGGAAACAGTGGAAACAGTGTCAGACTTTATTTTTCTGGGCTCCAAAATCACTACAGATGGTGACTGCAGCCATGAAATTAAAAGACGCTTACTCCTTGGAAGGAAAGTTATGACCAACCTAGAGAGTATATTCAAAAGCAGAGACATTACTTTGCCAACAAAGGTCCGTCTAGTCAAGGCTATGGTTTTTCCTGTAGTCATGTATGGATGTGAGAGTTGGACTGTGAAGAAAGCTGAGTGCCGAAGAATTGATGCTTTTGAACTGTGGTGTTGGAGAAGCCTCTTGAGAGTCCCTTGGACTGCAAGGAGATCCAACCAGTCCATTCTGAAAGAGATCAGCCCTGGGATTTCTTTGGAGGGAATGATGCTGAAGCTGAAACTCCAGTACTTTGGCCACCTCATGCAAAGAGTTGACTCATTGGAAAAGATTCTGATGCTGGGAGGGATTGGGGGCAGGAGAAGGGAACGACAGAGGATGAGATGGCTGGATGGCATCACTGACTTGATGGATGTGAGTTTGAGTGAACTCTGGGAGTTGGTCATGGACAGGGAGGCCTGGCATGCTGTGATTCATGGGGTCGCAAAGAGTCGGACACGACTGAGCGACTGAACTGAAAAACCTTGAAAAGTTTACCTGCTTAGATGAAGAAATATGATTTAAAGACCTCTTCAGGAGGGCTGTTTGAGCCCTGCACATCCACGAGGGCCCAGAGAAGCTGAAATATAGCCTATGATCTTCTTGCCAGGATTTATCCCCCGGTGCACGGCTGCTTCAGGCCAGAAAGAAAGGGCAACTTTTCTGTAATGCTCTATGTTTTAAGAACTCAGAAATGTGCCTCTTTTTAATCAAGGTAGAATGATCCACTGCTTCTTGAAATGTGGTAGCTATGATGTACCAAGGGAAGTTATTAAAATTCCATGCATTGGCCTCAGTCCAGGTTCTGAATCAGAACTAGGAACAGGGCAAGGGCCCCTGCATTTGAAAAAGGTAACTAGGCACTTCTCGCTCACATCAAAATTTGACTATTTGTGTTAGCAAGGATGCACTCTGCTGTGCAGAAATAAATAGCTCCAATTTCTCAGTGCGTAAGAACACAACCCTTGAGGTCTCTCTTACATTATGTTTCCATCAGAGGTCAACTGTATTCTACTTGAAGAAGTCCTTGCATTACATTTGTTAAGCATATTATACATTTAAAATATGGATTCTACTCTACTTATAGAACCTGCTCTCTGGTTGCATCTTCATCTCTGTCCCTCCTAGTCTTTCCCCCTGTTTTTACCTGTTTAATTATCTTCCTTGAGAACCCTGCCATCACCTGCAAAGTCTCACCTCCCTCATCTGAAACATCTAGCTTGCTAGGCCCCAACCCATGTTAACCTCCACTGTTTTCCTGCTCCATTCTGTCTGTGTAACAGCCAAACTTCACTCCAGACAACATGAAAACATGGTTCTCTCTTTGGGGACCTATGTTTGAGGCTCCAACTATGACTGTGTAATCCTGAACAAAACTTGGAGCCTAATTCATGTTATCTAGGAAATGGGTATAACAATATTTTATTTCTCTTCAGGAGAAGTAAATGAGGGAAAAACACACAAAATGATTGGTGTACAGAGCCTGGCTTAGTACCTGCTCAGAGAGTGTTACTAATAATATTAATCAAATTGATTCAATTCATTGTTGGTTCATAACTCATCACATTTCTTAATGTCCCCAACTCCCCTTCCTTCTGCCTTTGTGCTTGAACAAACTACCTTAGTTCTTCATTTCTTAGGAAGGGGCCATTCTATCCTTATAATTGCTACCTAATTTAATGCCTTACAGCTCTGGATCCGTATCTTCCACCCCTGAGTTCTACCCCATTCATTTACTGTGATTTTTGAGGGGGAAAAGCACCCTTTCCATGATGCCAATATAAAGCCTTCCCACTTGTGCTCCTGACACCTGTTCCCTCTCATCCTCCTGTTCACAGACATACAGACACATCCCAAACCCCACTGTGATCTCCCCTGCAGGACAGTCCTTCACTCTGTCGTCATAATAGTCCGCATTACATTTGTTAAGCACAGTCGAAATTTTACAAATGGTTTGATGTCATTTTCCATTTCATTTTTCGATGTTAACAACATTGTATTGTCTAGAGCCTCCTGCAGGACAGAAATCCACAGAAAATCCCTTGAGATCATTCCAGCCTTCCTAACAGGTTTGCTGTGAGGATAATCAAGAGAAAGCAAGGATGAGAGGCACTAAAATAACATAAGGCATCCGGCAGGTATAAAGGCCCAGGGTGGCAGTTTTCAACACTCATCACACCCCTGTAGGTGACAGGAGACAGGAAGGAAGAGAAGCGCGTATTTTCACTTCTTTTTTCCCCCTCTATGCGCCTTTGGATCAGAAATTTAACCACTTTCTAGGTAAAAAGCTCTGGCTTCCAGCCTAGTGACGAAAAGGCATTCCAACAGAAGGTGAGACAGAGGAGCGTACTAATGGTTCTACAGAAATTTAGCGGACACCTGTGATCTCAACTTCCTGCTAAAATTTAACGCCTGCTCCTGGCTCCAGTCAAGACTAGCCATCAACAGTCACTCCCAGCCCTTCCCACCCCAGGTATCCTTTCTATGTTAAGGTTATTGTCCTTCCCCCTACCCATATTTAAATAAAACTAGAATATCTGCATTACTTAGGTGACCAGATAGCCAGAGCCAGCATCCTGTAGAAGCTGTAAAACTGAGTCACAGAAAGAGGCTGTTTCGAATGTCTGGATTCAGGGCCTAAATATGCAGTAACATCACCAAAAAGCTGTCCGTTTGATTTCCTTCTCAGCTATAACCCAGAGATTATATGGAGGATCCCAGATAACTAGTAGTGAAAACAGAGGGGGAATCTGAGGATATCTGAGCAGCTGATGAATCGACTGACGCCTAACCAAAGGCTGAAGATCTCTGCTGCAATGTGTAGCCTTTAAGGTATCATTGCTATTCTCCTTTCCTTCCCCTGACAACTGGTTGCGGTACGTATGCTGTCTTTCCACAAACATTACATTTACAGAAGAGATGCGATAGAATAAATTAAGTACCTAGGCTAAGGCCAATCAATACCTTTAGAGAGAGGTGGCATACACACTCACAAATACCAAAGGAGAACAACCAGGTAACAGGAGACAAGAGTACTGGAGAAATGAGTAGAATAAATCATCACAGCTAAATTGGACTGAGCAGTGAGTATATTCTAGTACTTGGTGTTAATGCACAATAATCCTATGATGAACTCACCCTGAAAAACTTTTTTGAGCTAAACTATGTTATAGAATATAAAACTAAGGCACAGAAAAGTTAGGCAACCCGGAGAAAAGCATAATTCCAAAAGATATTCCATGAACCCCAACGTTCACTGCAGCACTATTTACAACAGCTAGGACATGGAAGCAAGCTTAATGTTCACTGACAGAGGAATGGATGCAGGAAATGTGCCACATATTCACAGTGGAATAAACTCAGCCATAAATAGGAATGAAACGGTGCTATTTGCAGAGATGTGGATGAACCTAGAGACTCTCATACAGAGTAAAGTAAGTCAGAAATACTAACACATGTATGTGGAATATAGAAAAAAATGGTATAGATGAACCTATTTGCAAAACAGAAATAGAGACAGGTGTAGAGAACAAATGTATGCATACAAAGGTGGCATGGTGGTGGGATGAACTGGGGAATTGGGGCCAATGTGTATACAGTACTATGTGTAAAACAGATAACTAATGAGAACCTGCTGTACAGCACCGGGAACTCTACTTACTGCTCTGTGGTGACCTAATGGGAAGGAAATAAAAAATAAAAATGGGATATATGTAATTGGATGGCTGATTTGCTTTGCTGTATAGCAGAAAATAATGCTGTAGAAATTTTACTTCAAGAAAAATTTTAAAAATACAGAAAAAGTTAGGCACTTTGTCTAAGGTCACAAACCCAGTAAGTGACAACGCTGGGATTCCAAGCCAGGCCTCTGGGCTCCAGAGCCCATGCTCTTAATAATGACATTGCCACCACCTTGTGTAGAAAAGCAAGTCTTGTCTAAGGATCTTCAGATTTAGACATTCAGAATGATGGATAACAAAATAAGCCTACAGGTGAGACTTGGATCAAACATGGTCACTGTTTAATACCTAACTCAGCAACAATGCAAAAGAAAGGAGAATTGTCCTCTGCTTTCAAAAGACAGCATATGTATTCAGTAAATAATATTTTCTTTGATGTACTTAATAATGTTTAGAACTAGTCAGCATCTATTCATACATTAGTCTATATTCTCTTCTCTATTTTTATGTATTCTCTACAAAGAAACTGGATGGCTCAAAAATGTACTTGTCCATACTTAACTAAGGGGAAGGGTTCAAGATATGATTTAGGTTCTGCCCATGAGATAGACTCCTGTGAGACTGGGAGGGAGAAAGGAAAGGACACCAGCTCCTCCTCTGGGGCCATGTGAGCCACTCAGTTGTGTCCGACTCTTTTTGACCCCATGGATTGCAGTCCATCAGACTCCTCTGGCCATGGGATTCTCCAGGCAAGAATACTGGAGTGGGTTGCCATTCCCTTCTCAGGGGAATCTTCCTGACCCAGGGATCGGACCCAGGGATCGAACCCAGGTCTCCTGCATCGCAGACAGATTCTTTGCTGTCTGAGCTACCAGGGCCCTGTGAGCAGACAGAGACTCTGGCACATGTCAGAACTGTCGGTTTTGGAGTCACCAGGAGCACCAATGGGCTGAGGGGGCAGTGAAGGCAGCAGCAGTATCAGCCATGTGAACTGCAGCTGCAGGACCACACCGCTGAGAACCAAAAGCTCAGGAAGCAGCGCCCTTAGGCCTAACTCCTCCAGTCTTGCCATGGCTTGGTGAGCACCCAAGCCTGTGCACAAGTATTCCTCAAATAACAGGAATACTTGTTTCCTGCCCTTACAGAATGGTACACATTATATGAAAGTGAAGTCGCTCAGTCACGTGCAACTCCTTGCAACCCCATGGACTGTAGCCTATCAGGCTCCTCCGTCCATGAAATTTTCCAGGCAAGAACACTGGAGTGGGTTGCCATTTCCTTCTCCAGGAGATCTTCCCAACCCAGGGATTGAACCCGGGTCTCCCACATTGTAGACAGACGCTTTACTGTCTGAGCCACCAGGGAATCTCTTATATGAAAAATAGCTAGTAAAAATGAAAAGACCAATGATTGAGGGCAAAGTGAAAGAAGTACATTATATGACCTTTTAAATATTGCCTTAAAGACTGAAATGTAGTATTATATCAATGCAGTGTAAATACTTTTACCACTATTTTTCTTACAAACGCAAGGTTTAATCCCAAGCCAATATCATTAGATACAGTAATGGTTTACCTACCTGCCATCCTCGGTGCCGTTCATCTCAAAGGCTTCTCCATCTTTACTCCAGGACAACTTCAAACTGTATTTCAGATGTGAGTCACATTGGCTCTCACAGTGTAATTCCAGTGTATGTGATTTGGGGACCCGAGGATTCTTGGGAGAAACTCTAAGGCTTGTAGCATCTGTTTTTATAAAACAAAGATACCAGTCAGAAGTACAGAACAGCTTACTTTATTGTCAAAATGAAAGTAAAAGTCACTCACAGTCGTGTCTGACTCTTTGCGACCCCATGGACTATACAGTCCATGGAATTCTCCAGGCCAGTATACTGGAGTGGGTAGCCTTTCCCTTCTCCAGGGGGATCTTCCCAACCCAGGGATCGAACCCAGGTCTCCCGCATTGTAGGCAGATTCTTCACCAGGTGAGCCACAAGGGAAGCCCAAGAAAACTGGAGTGGGTAGCCTCTCCCTTCTCCAGGGATCTTCCTGACCCGGGAATTGAACCAGGGTCTCCTGTATTGCAGGGGGATTCTTTACCAACTGAACTCTCAGTGAACACTTAAGTTATCAACAAGTTGGCAGCCGTGGGATTATTGTCAAGTGCCTGTCATTTAATCAACCAAAATGGTCAACAATTATTGTCAAATCTTCAAGCACTATTTATCACACTGTCATTTCTTAACATCACATGTCATTAATAATTTTGTTCCATCCCGGCCAGGGCACCTCGGTGGAAGTATTAATTAATAGCACTATCCCTTTCTACTTCCTAGACAAAGGGAATAAGAAGAAAGCAAAGAAGCAAATGCATCTAGATGTTGAAAATAATATAAATTCTCCTTCTAGTGCTCTGGATATGTGATAAAAATACTATAAATAAAAGAAGAAAATCAAATAATTTCCTATTATCATGCTTATTATTATCTCAAACCTGAGGTTAAATGGTGTAGCCTATGCACAGATGAACTAATTACATGAAGGTGTGGAATGTGAACTTAAGCCCCATGAAGGCAGAGGCTGTGTCTACTTTGTTACTATATTCAAGTGTTCACAGAACCCAGAAGGGAGCCTGTATACAGTAGGTACTCAATATGTATTTGTGCATGAGTTACAGTGAGTCACATTTTGAAAATAAATTAGTAATATCAATACTATAAAGCTCAAACATGGGTACCATGGCTATATTGAAAAATGTTTTATTATAATTGTTTCAAACATATAATCCTTACTTGTGAGGACCATAATAAGACAGATATATTTTACCAGAATGTGGTACTTGCTAAGCTTCTCAGAAGCTGACTTCCAATTTCACTATCATGCCCTAGTATTTGCTATCTATATGTTACTCAAAAAGCTGATTAAAATCATTATTAGAGAAATACAATTCAAAATCACAATAAGGTATCATCTCATGCCGGTCAGGATGGCCACCATCAAAAAGTCTACAAACCATAAATGCTGGGTAGGGTGTGGAGAAAAGGGAACCCTCTTACACTGTAGGTGGGAATGCAAACTGGTACAGCCACTATGGAGAACAGTGTGGAGATTCCTTTAAAAAAGGGAAATTGAACTGACATATGATCCAGCAATCCAATGCTGGGCATACACACCAAGGAAACCAGAATTGAAAGAGACACATGTACCCCAATGTTCATTGCAGCACCATTTACAATAGCTAGGACATGGAAGCAACCTGTATGTCCATTGGCAGACGAATGGATAAGGAAGCTATACATATACACAATGGAATCTTATAATGAGGTGGATGAAACTGGAGTCTATTATACAGAGTGAAGTAAGTCAGAAAGAGAAACAATATAGTATATTAACACATGTATATGGAATTTACAAAGATGGTAACATGAGAGGCATCAAAAGAGACAAAGATGTGAAGAACAGACTTTTGGACTGTGTGGGAGAAGATGAAGGTGGGGTAATTGAGAATAGGAGAAAAAAAAAAAAAACCTCATGCTTTTAATCACTCTGCTGTATAGCCTCTTAATCAACTCCATTCCTGACATTCTTTTTTCATTTGTAACAATTACGCCCTTAATGTGGTGTATTACACTGACTGACTTGCTTATATTGAAGAATCGTGTGTCCCTGGGATAAAGCCCACTTTATCATGATGCTTTTAAATTGTTGTTGGGTTAAAAAAAATATGCCCTTAACTCTCATGGATATGGTTCCTATATACCTCTTACATATACAATGGACGTTAGAGCAGATCAGAAGTTCATGAACTTGGCCTTCTCTCTGGCCACTAGCAGTTTCGAGGTCCACTTTGGGCCAAGCATTGTGTTGGGCAGTAGGGAGGTCAAGGTTTATTTGGATTCCAGACTTCACTCTCATTACCTTTCACCTGGCAGGGCTGCTCAACTTTGATTCATGTTGGTTTTATAATGTATAAAGGGCTTCCCAGGTTCAGTGGTAAAGAATCTGCCTGCAATGCAGGAGATGCAGGTTTGATCCGTCAGTTGGGAAGATCTCCTAGAGGAGGAAATGGTTACCCACTCCCGTATCCTTGCTTGGGAAATCCCATGGACAGAGGACCTGGGCAGGCTACAGTCCATGGGACTGCAAAAGAATTGGACACAACTTAGTGACTAAACAACAACAACAAATAAAGTATAAAAAGAATCATCTTCATTGACATTATCAGAGTATTTTAAAAATTACATGTATCATTTGAAAATGCAGAGAGACACCCAATATAAGTTGACATCACAGAATATTAATGTTTCTTAAAAATATAGTCCATGGGGTTGGCAGGTTGGGTAATTTTGGGTACAGAAAAAAAAAAAATACAAGGAAAGAATAAAAGAATATAAGATACGGATGGACCGAGAGTGTCATACTAAGTGAAACCAGTCAGGCAGAGAAGGAGAAGTATTGTGTGACACTTCTTATATGTGGAATCTAAAAACAAATGACACAAAGGAACTTACAAAACAGAAACAGATTCACAGACTTAGAGAATGAGTCTATGGCTGCCGGCGGGAAGGATGGGGGCATAGTTATGGAATTTGGGGTGGCCATGTACACACTGCTATATTTAAAATGGGTAATCAACAAGGACCGACTGTATAGCACAGGGAACTCTGCTCAATGTTATATGGCAGTCTAGATGGGAGGGAATTTGGAGGAGAATGGATACATGTATATGTATGGCTTACTCCCTCCACTATTCATCTGAAATTATAACAACATTGTTTGTTAATTCGCTATAATAAATAGAAAACAAAATACAAAATGAAAAGGTAAGAAAATATAAGACAGCAAAGAAGCAAAGACAGAATAACAGAAGGAAAGGAGTGTGTGTGTGTGTGAGAGAGAAAAATGCTAAGGTAACACTTAACACAGATGATAACACAAATATGCACCCTGTCACCCAAGTAGAGGTAGTAGCTGGTCATGACAGTGAGCTGCCACAAGAAACACAAGCCCTCCCTACATTTACTATACACACGTATGTGCGAGCTCAGTCGTGTCTGACTGACTGTGACCCCATGGATTGTAGCCTGCCAGGTTCCTCTGTCCATGGAATTCTCCAGCCAAGAATACTGTAGTGGTTTGCCATTTCCACCTCCAGGGGATCTTCCCAACTCAGGGATCAAACCCACGTCTCCTGTGTCTCCTCCACTGGCAGGCAGATTCTTTACCATTGAGCCACTGTTCTCTATGTTTTCCTGAAAAGGGTTCTCTGAGCAATTTTAAAATCAAAATGTTGATGATGCCTGTGGGTCTGGGTTCCAATTAGCCTGAGTCTAGGTGCAGAGATGCTCCTCTTTGGGACACTGATATATTTTGGCACATACTTAACTTTTGTGAGCACTTAGAAATAAAATAGGGCTGCTTGGACAAGAGAAAAAACACAAAGCTTTTATGATTTAAAAACAGGACGAAAACCTTTGCCATTCTGTCATGCCCTGCTGCTGCTGCTAAGTCGCTTCAGTCGTGTCCGACTCTGTGTGACCCCATAGATGGCAGCCCACCAGGGTCCCCAGTCCCCGGGATTCTCCAGGCAAGAACACTGGAGTGGGTTGCCATTTCCTTCTCCAATGCATGAAAGTGAAAAGTGAAAGTGAAGTCGCTCAGTCATGTCCAACTCTCAGTGACCCCATGGACCACAGCCTACCAGGTTCCCCTGTCCATGGGATTTTCCAGGCAAGAGTACTGGAGTGGGGTGCCATTGCCTTCTCCTGTCATGCCCTAGTCTTTACAAAATGGATCCCTTATGAATTTATTTGTGAAATTTTTAGTTCTAAGAGTTGAATACTGATGACATTTCATTGAGTTGGTTATTGAAAAAAACAGTTACAGAAATATACCAAAATAGGGGATTTTAAAGTGTTGCTGGTCATCCATCACCAAGAACACCTAGCTCTCTCTTATAATTGTATAAAGCTATGGACACATCACTGACATAGCCTCTAATTCTTGTGATGGGCTTTTAGATGAAATCTGATCTAGGGAAAATGGAAAACTGAAGCCACGTGACAGTTTATGCAAAGTAAAATCAAAATAAAATTACTTCTGATATCCAGATTGGCTGTGACTGCTGTTTTTCCTTTAGCATTTTCTACCCAACAAGAGTAGGAACCAGCATCTTCTTCTGTGGTCTCAGTGATCTGTAATGTGCCATTCTCATGGACATGATACCTTCTGCCGTCGAGAGGTTTTGCTTCTTCCACTTTCTGCCTATGGACATAGAAAGCATGAATTAATCTGGGCTATGATTGAATTGTATCTTTTTTTCCAAACTGGCCACTGGTGTCATTCAATCTTATCCCTTCTTCACAAACTTGGCAAACCTTACAGAATTTTCCATTATACTTAACAATTCTTTAAAATATTACGTATTTGGTTATACTGGGTTGCTGGGTCTTAGTTGTGGCACGTGGGATCTAGTTCCCTGACCAGGCATTGAACCTGGGCCCCCTGCATTGGGAGCACAGATCTCAACCACTGGACCACCAGGGAAGTCCTTACAATTTTTTTTTTTTTTTGGTAATAGGTGATAAGTGTATATCTTACCTGCCCAAATAGACTGTAACTGGAGGAAATTTGAGTCTGAGCTCTGTGCCTCTGATGTATTTATAATAGCTCTCAGTACCACTTTGCATCTGTCCTCAGAGTTTAATAAATTGTTTCTGCCTTATTGATGGTGAACTCTTTAGTTAATCATTGCTGTAGGGTACTAAATGGGAAAGCTAGTAATTGAAAGAGATAATGAACCTTCTGAACCTCTGGCTGTCCAGAGGGAACATTGGTCATTCAGAAATATTATAGGCCACGAAGACATCCCTGTCTTGTGGACATGGATTACATTTACCCTTATCAACCCAAAGTCATTTTCTCCAACATTCATCCATTTTCCAAGCTTTTTTCTGCCACAACTTGATTCACCTTCTACATTTCACAATAAGAGGCTGCTGGAGAGAAAACAGCCAAAGGACAAATTCTGGCTGCTGCTCAGATGAGACGTTAGAGGGTTGGGACTAGGGTAAGGCAAGGGAGGCACTTGCTTAAGAGACAAAATTTAAGGGTTGCCCCCACGCCCACCCCAAATCTCAGTAATCTAGATAAATACTTTTTTCAAAGTATTTTTCCTTTTGTTTTTGATGTGGACCATTTCTAAAGTCTTAATTGAATTTGTTACAATATCGCTTCTGTTTAATGTTTTGGTTTTTTGGCTGCAGGGCATGTGGCATTTTGTTTCCCCGACCACAGATCGAATCTGCACCCCGTCCTGGGACAGGGATTCCCTGTCTTTGGAAAAACCACTGGACCACCAGGGAATTCCCAAGATACGTAATATTTTAATGAGGTATTTGCACAAATCAAAAATAACGCAAAAAAATTATCCACGATGAACAAAATAGCTACCTTTTAAATAAAGACAGAATCTGATCCTATAAATTGTATGACATTGCCCTGCTCACCTCACTCTAATCTCAGCCCCACAGAGCACTGGGGGAAATTATTTAAGATCCATTTAAGCAAGCTTTCCTAGAGAAGGAACAAATGTGGTAGATCAACACAACGATGTGTCTGGAGTTACTATCCCAACCTATAAACTGAAACTAAAATTCAAAATACACGTTGAAAATGTTTTAAACACAGACATTTGTAATGAAATGCAGGCTTAATAATAATGTAGACAATATCCAAAACAAAACAACAATGCATGACTTAGATGCACTCATAATGAAAACCTAAATCTACTTGTAAAATTGTCTTCATCATTGCTTCAATGCTTTGCTTTCCTTTGTAAGCAAAAATGGCTCTCCATATTCCCCCATGTGGGAGAATCCAGATCTAGTCAATAGTTCCAGGAGAGGTAGGAAAGTAAGTTTGCTACTTTATTTCTCAGAGGCACTTGCTACATGTAATAACACTGACGCAGTGCAGCCTGTCAAACGGTGGATGGAGGAACATGGGAAATTTACAACTGATGTTCTCTTAAGAAAACCGTGTAACAGCTTACCAGGACACTATTGCCTCGGGTGAAGCAAAGAACTCACAGTGTAAGAAAGCACTGTATCCAACCACCGTAGCATAATTTTCTTCATCTGCCGTTTGTATCAATGGACGGACATCTATGTGAAAATAATACAATTTTAAACTTCTGTGTAAGAAATAATACAAGAAAGTTAATTTTTTTCACTATCCTAGTCATATTAATAAAAATGGAAACAGCCGAGTAGCACAGCATTGTTGTTTCGTCACTATTGTGTCTGATTCTTTGCGCCCCTGTCTGTGGGATTTTCCAGGCAAAAATACTGGAGTGGGTTGCCATTTCCTTCTCCAATCACAGCATACATTCCTGAATTAGGAAGTATCCCAATGCAGTACCTTTCTGGAAGTTTGATATGGGGTCTAATACTCAAATGTAAGGCAAAAGGTACTTTGATCCCCTCCACCACCCCCTTTTTTTTTTTTGGCTATGCTGCATGATTTGTAGGATCTTGGTTCCTTGACTAAGAATTGAACTGGGGGTCATGGCAGTGAAGGTCCTGAGTCCCAACACTGGACCACCAGGGAACTCCCTCCACCATGTTTCCATGTGCTGAGAATTCAGTCGACTTGTGAGTATGACCTTGAACATTTTCCTGAAGGTAAGAGCAGACAGCTAGCTAGCTCCCGTGTATGCTTTCCCACAGTCCACAGGGTCGCAAAGAGTAGGACATGACTCGTGACTGAGCACGCATGCTTACCTAAAACATCGATGTTGGCATTGGCAAGGATAGTGCCATGGACATTCGTAGCTTCACACTGGTACACAGCGGTGTGATTCGGTTGTACGTTGGTAAAACTGATTTCCCCGGGAGACATGACATCACCAGAATATGGATTTCCTACAAGAGATGAAAAAAATGTCAGCTTGATAAAAAATAGAACCTGAAATATTTATATGCCGTTCATTAAACGTGTCACACAGTATTTATATTTTAAGACCAGTTTAGGGTGAATAGTTCATCAAAGCCAATTCTTTAGAATTTCTTAACATGAACCATGGAGTTTTCTTTCAAGCCCTTCTGCAGTTTCAGTCTTCCTCCAAATGAGTATTTATGGCCAACATATCTGTTGATTTCTAGCTCAAAGTCTCTCCATACCTACAAGATTCCAGATTTTCTGTTTAGCACTGAAATCCCACTGGGAACTGAAGCTCACTTACTCTTATAAATTGAGGTCCAGCTACTGCCCAGCATAACCAGATGATCAACACAGCGAGATCCCCCAATCCACCAATATTGGCTGCTGTTTTCCCCCTTTGCATGTTGTTCCTTTGTTTCACTTTCCTGCCCTTCTGCAATTTCCCGATCTACACCATTGGTTTCAATTGCCTTCCTTTGCTATTTAACCACTTCAAACAAATAGTTCACGTATTTCACTTTCCCAGAAGACTAAATTCTTCTTGAGAGCACAGGCCAGCTTTTTTCTCCTTTCTTGGCAATAAATCCCTATCCCATTGGTGATCCAAGTATAATTCTGGAAATACCTTTTGGAAATGAGAAGATCTAACATTTATGCTACTTTAATTAAGGGCCAAGGAACTCTGCTGGATATGCCACGTGCTATCTCATTAACTCTGCTCAGAACCTGCTAGATCAGCACCAACATGGATGCTGAGCAGGCTAGAGGGACTGTATTTCAGAAAATACCACAACAACTGACCATGTACCAAATCACATGTCTTGCTCGGATACTTGAAAGAAGCAGTGGGAAGAAAAAAATATATTAGGTAGGAATGTTGAATGAGGAGTACACACGGTAAAATTTTTCATTTAAATGACATTACAAAGTTAGTAATATATCTAATTAATTTTTAAAGCTAGTACCATATACTAATGCATATATGTGGAATCTAGAAAAGTGGTACAGACGAACTTATTTCCAAGATGGAAATACAGATTTAGCTATAGAGAAGTAATACATGTGGACACGGGGAGGGATGAGAAGGGTGGGCCAGACTGGTAGATTGGGACTGACATATATACACCACCATGTGTAAAATAGATAGCTAGCGGGAAGCTGCCATAAAGCAGAGGAAGCTCAGCTCAGTGCTCTATGATGACCTAGGGGGTGAGACGGGTGGGAGAGGTCCAAGAAGGATGAGATACATGTATGCACATGGCTGACTCCCTTCACTGTACAGCAATCAACATGGCATTGTCAAGCAGTTACATTCCAGTACTTTTTTTTTCTTTTATCATGGTGTCTCCATTATAGAAAATAGTCTCACTATACTAAATATGGGGTTATAGAAAACACTGAATAATAAAATAGAAGCTTTTTCTTAGGCATCATTTGTCCCTCTGGAAGTGAGAATGGAATATATTTTTACACTTGACTGTGAGCTCTGTGGGAGCAAGATCTTGTGTGCCCTAGAGTTTCAATCACTATGTCCCTGGTGCCTGAAAAGTAGCCATCGTGGAGGATACAGTCGGTGAACACTTTTTGGGAAGACTGAAAAACAGTTTTTTTGTATGGCATTTTATCCCTGGAAGGTTCCTGGGGTAGGCAGAATAATGAGCCCCTGAAAGATGGCCACAGACTCATCTCTACAACTTGTGAACAGTTTCCTTTTTGTGGCAAAAGGAACTTTGCACATGTGCCTAAGGTCAAGCACTCGAGATTGGACAGTTATCCTGGATTCTCCAAGGGGCCCAATGGAATGACATGGCTCTTTATAGTCAGAGAACCTTTCCCAGCTGTGACCAACCAAAGGGAGAAGTGACTATGAAAAAATGATCGGAGAGATGTAGCATTGCTGATTAGAAGTTTGGAGGAAGGCAGCTGTGACTGAAGGAAAGTAGGTACCACCTAAGAGCTGGAAAAGACAAGAAAAGAGTTTCCCCTTGCCCGCAGAAAGAACCACAGCACCGAGCACACCTTGGTTTTAGCCGAGGGAGACTCGCATTGGGCTTCCAACAAACAGGATTGTGAAGTAATAAGTGTCTACTGCTGTTTGATGTATGACACGGGGAACCCAAATCCAGTGCTCTGTGACAACCTGGAGGAAGGGTGGGGAGGGAGGTGGAAGAAGGGTTCAGGAGGGAGGGGACACACATATGCCTGTGGCCAACTCATGTTGCTGGATGGCACAGGCCATCTCAACATTGTAAATTATCCTCCAATTAAAATAAATAAAACTTTTTAAAAAGTATACTGTTTTAAGCTACTAAAATTGTGGTCATTTGTTATAGCAACAATAGAAATTTGATAGAGTCCTGTAGGACAGTGTATCTCTCAAGAATCATCAGGATGAGCAGCGCTTCTAAGTTTTCAAGGCTACACAGAATCAAGTCTCTGATCTCATTCTGCAGCCTCACACTCTACATCAAGTTTTAAAAGCTTCAGCCTGTTCAGTTCTCCTTATACCATCTGCCCCATGGTAAATCCTGTCTACACTGCACTACAAAAAGAAGAAATGAAACTCTGGCCTCATGTTTGAGTGACAAACTCTGCTCAAAGCTGCCTTCTGGGATAGGTAAGGAAACTGTAGAGTACTTGTGGCAAACAGGCTACCGGGAGCTCCCAGAATTGTAAAAACTCAATTTATCTATCACATAAAAACCACTCTTCCTGACTCAGCTTGTCTTTCATCAGTTCAAAGGGCAAAAATGCAATATAGGGGGAGAAGCTTCAGCTCTGGACTTTTTCATTTCAGTTCCATTTATGGCTCTAAATTCATTTGGGGTGTGTCCTCAACTACGTAATGCAATCTCTCTGGGCCTCATTTGACATGTGTACAAACTGGAGAATAAAATTTAAAAAATCTCTCTTTCAGGGCCAGAAATATTGGATGCAAAGCGTTTGAAGGAGGTTAGGCTTGCAATCAATAATAGTAATCATTTTGACTTGATTTAAAAACATTACATATAAAGGATAAGGAATTGCTAAAAATAGATGCTTACAGAGATTCCAAACCCTTCAGTAATCCCACAGTCATCAGACATCCCAGTTAAAAATGGTTATGACCAGTTGGCAGGAGAACAAGGAAAGCTGTGTAAGGAACATGGAGCATGGGCTCCAAGGATGAGGTTGAGGCTTTGGTTCCAGCTCTGCCCTTTCTCAGCCATGCTCTCTCGTGTTAGTTTATTTTCAGTGATCACGCGGTCATCCACCAACAAACCTGTTAGCCAAACTGTGGATATAAATCCATAACCTAACCATTACTACCACCAACCTAGCCCAGGGGCCCAGGATCTTCAAGGCAGCTTTTACTTGGAGTCCTACAACTGCTTCTCCATATAGAGTCCAGACAAAGTCTTTGTTAATAAATTAGAGCCTGTCACTATTCTGTTCTAAATACTTCAAGAGCTGCATATCTGATTCACAATAATATTCCAAGTCCCTTTGGGCCCTGCCCCTTTACATGCGACATGGCCCCAGCACCTCCAGACTAGACTCTCTTAGCATGGCCTCCTCACTCATTCATCCTAGCTACACTGCAGTCCCTGCTTTTCCTCAACACACCAAACACATCTCGGGTCTCTACACGTACTGACTTCTCCACCCTGGAAGCTCTTTCACTGGTACTGGCAGGTCAGCATCACTCACCTCTTTCAAATCTCTACTCAAAAGTCAATAACCACAAGGGTCTTATTGATATTATCCTAAAATCTGATAGCAACTCTAGGTTCTGGACTTCTCTTACACCCACTCCCTTGTGGCTCAGATCATGAACTCCTTATTGCCAAATTCAGACTTAAATTGAAGAAAGTAGGGAAAACCACTAGACCATTCAGGTATGACCTAAATCAAAACCCTTATGATTATATAGTGGAAGTGAGAAATAGATTTTAAGGACTAGATCTGATAGATAGAGTGCCTGATGAACTATGGATAGAGGTTCGTGACATTGTACAGGAGGCAAGGATGAAGACCATCCCCAAGAAAAAGAAATGCAAAAAGGCAAAATGGTTGTCTGAGGAGCCCTTACAAATAGCTGAGAAGAGAAGAGAAGCTAAAGGCAAAGGAGAAAAGGAAAGATATACCCATTTGAATGCAGAGTTCCAAAGAATAACAAGAAGAGATAAGAGAGCCTTCCTCAGTGATCAATGCAAAGAAATAGAGGAAAACAACAGAATGGGAAAGACTAGAGATCTCTTCAAGAAAACTAGAGATCAAGGGAACATTTCATGCAAAGATGGGCACAATAAAGGACAGAAAAGGTATGGACCTAACAGAAGAAGATATTAAGAAGAGGTGGCAAGAATACACAGAAGAACTGTACAAAAAAGATCTTCACAACCCAGATAATCACGATGGTGTGATCACTGACCTAGAGCCAGACATCCTGGAATGTGAAGTCAAGTGGGCCTTAGGAGGCATCACTATGAACAAAGCTAGTGGAGGTGATGGAATTCCAGTTGAGCTATTTCAAATCCTAAAAGATGATGCTGTGAAAGTGCTGCACTCAACATGCCAGCAAATTTGGAAAACTTAGCAGTGGCCACGGGACTGCAAAAGGTTAGTTTTCATGCCAATCCCCAAAAAAGGCAATGTCGAAGAATGTTCAAACTACCACGCAACTGCACTCATCTCCCACACTAGCAAAGTAATGCTTGAAATTCTCCAAGCCAGGCTTCAACAGTATGTGAACCATGAACTTCCAGATGTTCAAGCTGGTTTTAGAAAAGGCAGAGGAACCAGAGATCAAATTGCCAACATCTGCTGGATCATCGAAAAAGCAAGAGAGTTCCAGAAAAACATCTACTTCTACTTTATTGACTACTCCAAAGCCTTTGACTTTGTGAATCACAACAAACTATGGAAAATGCTTCAAGAGATGGGAATACCAGACCACGTGACCTGCCTCCTGAGAAATCTGTAAGCAGTTCAGGAAGCAACAGTTAGAACTGGACATGGAACAACAGACTGGTTCCAAATCGGGAAAGGAGTATGTCAAGGCTGTATATTGTCACCCTTATTTAACTTATATTCAGAGTACATCATGTGACATGCCGGGCTGGTGAAGCCCAATCTGGAATCAAGATTGCCAGGAGAAATATCAATAATCTCAGATATGCAGATGACACCACTCTTACAGCAGAAAGTGAAGAAGAATTAAAGAGCCTCTAGAGGAGAGTGAAAAAGTTGGCTTACAGCTCAACATTCAGAAAACTAAAATGATGGCATCCCATCACTTCATGGCAAATAGATGGGGAAACAATGGAAACCGTGACAGACTTTATTTTGGGGGCTCCAAAATCACTGCAGATGGTAACTGCAGCCATGAAATTAAAAGATGCTTCCTCCTTGGATTAAAAGTTATGACCAGTCTAGACAATGTATTAAAAAGCAGAGACATTACTTTGCCAACAGAGGTCCGTCTAGTCAAAGCTATGGTTTTTTAGTAGTAATGTATAGGTGTGAAATAGATGGGGAAACAGTGGAAACAGTGTCAGACTTTATTTTTGGGGGCTCCAAAATCACGACAGATGGTGACTACAGCCATGAAATTAAAAGACGCTTACTCCTTGGAAGGAAAGTTATGACCAACCTAGATAGCATATTCAAAAGCAGAGACATTACTTTGCCAAGAAAGGTTCGTCTAGTCAAGGCTATGGTTTTTCCTGTGGTCATGTATGGATGTGAGAGTTGGACTATGAAGAAGGCTGAGCGCCAAAGAATTGATGGTTTTGAACTGTGGTGTTGGAGAAGACTCTTGGGAGTCCCTTGGACTGCAAGGAGATCGACCCAGTCCATTCTGAAGGAGATCAGCCCTGGGATTTCTTTGGAAGGAATGATGCTAAAGCTGAAACTCCAGTACTTTGGCCACCTCATGTGAAGAGTTGACTCAGTGGAAAAGATTCTGATGCTGGGAGGGATTGGGAGCAGGAGGAGAAGGGGACGACAGAGGATGAGATGGCTGGATGGCATCACTGACTCGATGGATGTGAGTCTGGGTGAACTCCGGGATTTGGTGATGGACAGGGAGGCCTGGCATACTGCGATTCATGCTGTTGCAAAGAGTCGGACACGACTGAGCGACTGAACTGAACTGAACTGATAGATGTGAGAGTTGGACTATAAAGATAGCAGAGCACCAAAGAATTGATGCTTTTATTATTTTTTTTGTCTTTTTTTTTTTTTTGCAGGGATGGAAATGTCTTTATTGTATCCTTACTTTGATTGACACTTCTTTTTTTTTTTTTGAATCCACCACAGGTATACATGTGTTCCCCATCCTGAACCCTCCTCCCTCCTCCCTCCCCATACCATCCCTCTGGGTCGTCCCAGTGCACCAGCCCCAAGCATCCAGTATCGTGCATTGAACCTGGACTGGCATCTCGTTTCATACATGATATTTTACATGTTTCAATGCCATTCTCCCAAATCTTCCCACCCTCTCCCTCTCCCACAGAGTCCATAAGACTGTTCTATACATCAGTGTCTCTTTTGCTGTCTCGTATACAGGGTTATCGTTACCATCTTTCTAAATTCCATATATATGCGTTAGTATACTGTATTGGTGTTTTTCCTTTTGGCTTACTTCACTCTGTATAATAGGCTCCAGTTTCATCCACCTCATTAGAACTGATTCAAATGTATTCTTTTTAATGGCTGAGTAATATTCCATTGTGTATATGTACCATAGCTTTCTTATCCATTCATCTGCTGATGGATATCTAGGTTGCTTCCATGTCCTGGCTATTATAAACAGTGCTGTGATGAACATTGGGGTACACGTGTCTCTTTCCCTTCTGGTTTCCTCAGTGTGTATGCCCAGCAGTGGGGTTGCTGGATCATAAGGCAGTTCTATTTCCAGTTTTTTAAGGAATCTCCACACTGTTCTCCATAGTGGCTGTACTAGTTTCCAGGATCAGGGTTTTTTCCAATGAGTTGGTTCTTTGCATCAGGTGGCCAAAGTATTGGAGTTTCAGCTTCAGCATCAGTCCTTCCAATGAATATTCAGGACTGATTCCCTTTAGGATTGACATTTTGGATTTCCTTGCAGTCCAAGGGACTCTCCAGAGTCTTCTCCAAGATCACAGTTTAAAAGAATTGATGCTTTTAAACTGTGATCTTGGAGAAGACTCTGGAGAGTCCCTTGGACTGCAAGGAGATCCAACCAGTCCATCCTAAAGGGAATCAGTCCTGAATATTCATTGGAAGGACTGATGCTGAAGCTGAAACTCCAATACTTTGGCCACCTGATGCAAAGAACCAACTCATTGGAAAAAACCCTGATCCTGGAAAGATTGAAGGCAGGAGAAGAAGGGGAGACAGAGGATGAGATGGTTGGATGGCATCACTGACTCAATGGACATTACTTTGAGTAAACTCTGAGGGCTAGTGATGGACAGGGAAGCCTGACATGTGTGAAGTCCACGGAGTCACAAAGAGTCTAACATGAGTGATCAACTGAACTGAAGGTGGAATTTCCTAGTGGTCCAGTAGATAGTTGCTAATAGGGGATTTCCTAGAAGTCTGGTGGTTACATCTCCAACCTCTCACTGCCAAGGGTCCAGGTTCGATCCCTGGTTGGGGAATTAAATCTCACAAGCCACAGAGCATGGCCAAAATTTTTTAAAAAGATGCTAAGAGAGTAGATCATGAAAGTTCTCATCTCAAGAAGAAAAATTCTGTAAGAGAATTCTGTAAGAAAAACTCTGTAAGATAACAGAGGTTAACTAGATTTATTGCGTGATCATTATGGAATGTATATAAATATCAAACTATGATGCTGTACACCTCAATTTAATATAAAGCATACCTCAATATAAAAAGGAAAGAAAAAATAACTTTCAGAACTGTTCAGTCTTTTGCCAAAGTATTTGTATTTTAAATAAGTAGGCACATTGAAAGCTGTAACAATTTCAGAATTGAAAGCAATTTTGTTTAGTTACTTTCTGAAAGAGTAGATATGGCCATACTGTTATTTGAGCAATTCTAGATTAATAGTCAAGCCTATGTAATAGGTATTTTTAAATAATTATTATAATTTTCAATCTCACTGTCAAACGTGTTCAGTCAGTTTATCTGCTTGTCACTGACACTGTACTTATGATCATACAAAGAAAAAGAAAACAGATGCACTTCTCAAAAATAATAGCAATAAGCACTAAAGTTTCCTGACTATTTGCTATGTGAAAGCATACTAAACAGTATTTTGGGAGTATTCTTTGTGTGGTAGCCCCTGGGATAAGCGTTCTCTATGTGTGCCTCCTTTAATCTATATAACACCCCAGTGGTCAGTGCTGTTTTCATCTTCATTTTACTGACGGTGAAACAAGTGTAAAGAGGGTCAGTAATAGTGGGATGAACTGAGAGAATACACTACACACACACTACCATGTGTGAAATGGATAGCTGGTGGGAAGCGGCTGTGGAGCACAGAAACACACCAAATCATACAGACAGTAAGTGCCAGAGCCTGAATGCACACACAGACCCTCTGGATCCACAGTTTATAGACTGTCACAATATTCTACAGATAAGCATTATCCTAGGTGGTAGACTATGTTGATCTCATGCAATTACAATCAACTACCATCAGCACTACTTTGTAATTAAAAACTTAAGTTTCAGGAGATGTATTGGAGTTGCCTGATCAATCTCCCCAAGCCTGAGTGCACAGCCTGGTTGGGACCCCAGATCCACACGTCACTAGGATGCCCACCCTGATATGAGTGGGTCAAAGGCAAAAGGAACTAACAAAGGCATCACACACATGTCTCAATATTGTAAATTCTCTAAATTAAGCTAATCAACTGACAAACAACACTTGCTCTGTTATCCAACCTTTACAAAGACATTCAAAATGACCAGAACTCTAGGTTCAAATTGAGGATTTGGGACTTCTTGGAGACCTACGCTAGAACATGGTAGAGTGGGGAGATTAGGCCCATCTCTGCTTTTCCACGCCAAGCCCACCTGGGAAGGGCTCAGAGCTGACTGACTGCACAGGGGATTCTTCTGGTCTTGGGGACTCAAGCTTGGTTGAGAACCTGAAGTGAGCCAGGTTCAGGCTTTCCATGTCTCTCTGGCCCTGTGGATTTCTCATATTATGGAGACACGTGTGCCAGAACGGGTCCTTGTTAAGAGCAGAACCCAGTGAGGAGTTACTGTTGCCTGGATCCAAGGCAAGTTCTGCATTTCAGCTGCACCCTCGACCACTGGGTCCCTGTTCCTGTTCCTTCTCAGGCAGAGAAACTTTCCTCCTTGGATGCATCCTCTGTGTCATTCAATTGTCTTATTTATAACTAATATAATGGCCAAACAAATAGTATTTATGGCTTTTCCATAAATGTAAGCATAAATAGAATTACTTTGAAAGATGCAATTCTGGATTCTCTGGTTAGATCTGTCTGACAGTAAGGACCACTTACCAACTTCACTTTAGCCATAACAAGGGTGTCTAATCATTAAGCGTCCCAGCCAAACACTGCCTTCAGCATCACCTCATAATTGGGGTTTTCACTTACTCTCAATTGGTAAGCCATTGACTCTCCACTTGATCATGGGTTCAGGCTCTCCTTCAGCCTCACACAACAGGATGCCACTGCTGCCAGTGCTATATACACCACTCTGAGGTTTCTTGGTCCAGTGAGGGGGCTCTGGAAATAAAGGGAAGAGCTCATCAGTGTTTTATCTATTTCAGAAGGTCCAGAAATGTTATATCAATAACCTCAGATATGCAGATGACACCACCCTTATGGCAGGAAGTGAAGAGGAACTAAAAAGCCTCTTGATGAAAGTGAAAGAGGAGAGTGAAAAAGTTGGCTTAAAGCTCAACATTCAGAAAATGAAGTTCATGGCATCTGGTCCCATCACTTCATGGGAAATAGATGGGGAAACAGTGGAAACAGTGGCAGACTTTATTTTGGGGGCTCCAAAATCACTGTAGATGGTGACTGCAGCCATGAAATTAAAAGATGCTTACTCCTTGGAAGGAAAGTTATGACCAACCTAGATCAAGCAGAGACATCACTTTGCCAACAAAGGTCCGTCTAGTCAAGGCTATGGTTTTTCCAGTGGTCATGTATGGATGTAAGAGTTGGCCTGTGAAGAAAGCTGAGTGCCAAAGAATTGATGCTTTTGAACTGTGGTGTTGGAGAAGACTCTTGAGAGTCCCTTGGACTGCAAGGAGATCCAACCAGTCCATTCTAAAGGAGATCAATCCTTGGTGTTCTTTGGAAGGACTGACGCTAAAGCTGAAACTCCAATACTTTGGCCACATCATGCGAAGAGTTGACTCATCGGAAAAGACTCTGATGCTGGGAGGGATTGGGGGCAGGAGGAGAAGGGGACGACAGAGGATGAGATGGCTGGATGGCATCACCGACTCGATGGACATGAGTTTGGGTGAACTCTGGGTGTTGGTAAGGGACAGGGAGGCTTAGCGTGCTGCAAGTCATGGGGTTGCAAAGAGTTGGACAGGACTGAGCGACTGAACTGAACTGAGAAATGTTAAGGGTTGCATTTCCATTATGCACCAGCAGATGGCAGACACAACAAAGTGTTTCCCAGTAAGTCTTCTCTAAGGTAAGATAGGCATTGTTATTTGCCTGGAATGGGGTTTGAGAGTGGGCATGCGTTTTTATGAGTGTGTGTGTTGTAATTTGGACTCTTAGCATGTATAGTAAAATCAACACACTAAAAAGAGTTATCTACATTCAATTTTACCTAGCTACACCACAGTATCTATCTCATTACAGAAAAATGAAGGAAGGGTGAAGTTTACTGAGTGCTGACCACAGCTTATTTCAGGCTGAAGCAAGGCATCCAAAATGGCTGATTTTCAAGTAACATATTTTGAAAAATTTTTAATGAAATTAAAACATTCAGCCATTATTTTAAATATTTCGCAATTAATGACTTTATAGCATTTTATATGTCCATATCCCAAAGTCCATCTTAGGAATTTGGAAAACATTATTTCCTAAATAAATTCTTTTTGCAAGGAGGGGTAGGAGAAGGAATCCTAAAAGCAACATTTACCATTTTGCCCTCAAAACAATGGAGGAAAAGATATACTCAAATTACTTGCATCTTTCCATGTCCTAATACGCCAATATTATAATGCTAAGTGGTATTTCAGTAGAGAAGGAGACATTTTTCTTTAAGCGCAAACATCACTGTCATGTTTTGTCACCTTAAGTATATTACTGTGTCAGGAGCGAATAAAAGATTCATATTAAAGTATGGATGGTTTGGATAATTTGATTTCAGAGAAAATTGCACAATACCTGCAGGTAGTAATTCCCATCAAGTGTTGCTTGGTTATTTCTCCCAAGACAGTTTTGGATTTACATTTTTAGTCAAAAAGGAAACTCTTTAAGATACATATATATACGTGTAAAACAAAAGTGTCATTTGAAGAATTTGTTACAAAACAAAGGAGGAAAAGGAGGATTATGTGGGGAAAAATGTCTATAAACGTACCAGGAAAAACAAAGAACTACAAATATCCCTGGCAAGTTCAAGTCTGAGCAAGAGACATGTCTTTGTAATTATTCGACCGGATACAGACTTGTTAAGTTCCAAGTTAAATATGTGTGTTCATAATCTACATTATGTAAATATTTATTCATATAGTTTAAAATGCAGCAGTCCAAATTATAAACTGCCTATGAGCTTTCAAGGTGAAGAGTTTTACTTCCGTGTGTATGTCTACATTTTTACATCATTGTTACTTTCTTCTGATCTTTTCATATACATTGTAAAATAAAACACTTGAGTTACAGAAAAACCATGAAAGATTTCTTATTTACAACAGAAAACTAAGACTACTGCTTTTAGAACATGTAAAAATAAAAGAAATCATGGCCATGCAATATACAACATGATGGCTATAATTTATGAATAATACTGTATTACCTATTTGCAAGTTGCTAAGAATGTATCTGAAAAGTTCTCATCAGAAAAAGAGTGTAACTATGTACTGATGGATGTAAACTACACTACGTGTGGTGACTGCTTTACAATACATGCCAATATTGAATCATTATATTGGATAACTGAAACTAATGATGTAATATGTCAATTATATCTCAATAAAAACAATAAAGGGTATCATGCAATGATGACCCTTCTCTACATCTTTCTGAGTAATAAAATCAAGATTTCTATGTATATTCTCATCCTACGAATTTCATTAATCCTTTGGTACCAGCATTAAGATACACTACTGTTAGATATTGCTTCCCAGCTGATGCGGTGGTAAAGAAAATTCCTACCGATGCAGGAGATGCACGTTCAGTCCCTGGGTCAGGAAGATCCCCTGGAGAAGGAAATGGCAACCCACTCCAGTAATCTTGCCTGGGAAATGCCATGGACAGAAGAGCCTGGTGGGCTACAGTCTATGGGGTCGCAAGAGTCAGACAGTACCCAGTGACTGCATCTGCATGCGCGCGCGCGCACACACACACACACACAGCCAGATCTTAGGTAAAAGGTGCTTAAATGACCATCTTAATCAACCCTTCAACCTTACAGATGGAGAACTGAGCTCTGGAGAAGTCATTCAACTTGCCCAGAGTCACCAGTAAAAGAAGCCTCACTTTCTGTTCTTGCCATTCCATGGACCAGCAGACCTGCTAAGTGAGAAGCACTGAGACCCCCAAGTGACTGTGGTGTTATTTCTAACTCATTACTATTTCATTAATTTGGATCACAGGAACAACGCCCAAATAGTTGTACCAACTTTCATTTTGCACTTCCAGATCCAAGCTCTCCAACATTTATCATCTGTGCACACTCACTACAAATCATCAATCAACTTTGTTCTTGTTGTTTAGTTGCTCAGTCGTGTCTGACTCTTTTGTGACCCCATGTACTGCAGCCCACCAGACTTTTCTATCCATGGAATTCTCCAGGCAAGAATACTGGAGTCAGTGGCCACTTTCCTTCTCCAGGAATCTTCCCAACTCAAGGATTGAACACACATCTCCTGCACAGGCAGGCAGATTCTTTATGGCTGAGCTACTTGGGAAGCCCCAACTAAACTTCATCTGAACTCTTTCTGATAAGCTTTCTTTATAAATGCTTAGACATTTGTTTTTATGCTTCTCATCCCTGTTTCTCCTGGAGAAGTAAGCTAGTCCTGAGCAAAGGTATGTTTGGTCATGCGATTTGAAAGGGACTTTAGGCCTGTTCTTCAGTTCAGTTGCTCAGTCGTGTACGACTCTTTGTGACTCCATGAATTGCAACACGCCAGGCCTCCCTGTCCATCACCAAATCCCGGAGTTCATTCAAACTCATGTCCATCGAGTCGGTGATGCCATCCAGCCATCTCATCCTCTGGCGTCCCCTTCTCCTCCTGCCCCCAATCCCTCCCAGCATCACAGTCTTTTCCAATGAGTCAACTCTTCGCATGAGGTGGCCAAAGTATTGGATTTTCAGCTTTAGCATCAGTCCTTCCCATGAACACCCAGCACTGATGATCTTCAGAATGGACTGGTTGGATCTCCTTGCTGTCCAATGGACTTTCAAGAGTGTTCTCCAACACCACAGTTCAAAAGCATCAATTCTTCGGCACTCAGCTTTCTTCACAGTCCAACTCTCACATCCATACATGACCACTGTTCTTCTTAGAAGCATATTCTTCCTGGGTCTGTTGTGACACTGCTCTCAATACCTGCCCAGGCTGAGATTTTCACACCTGGCATCTGCAGTGAGAGCACCTAGACTATATCACTTAGGTTAAGGATCTGTGAAAAGCCAGGGCAGAATTGCTCTCTTTCTGATGTGTCCTCTGCTTAGTATAGGGGAGAAAAAATTTGCCACCCCAAAACATCTCTTTGGCATGCAGATTATTTTGAGCTGAAAATAATCAAGGCCCAAAAGATTCAGGAAGAAACTCTGATCTCGCCACTAATTGCATAAAATAGTTTAGTAAGAAGGCCTGTTTCTGGAATACAGCTATTGCAGAAATAAGTACCAAGAACGGCTAGCATAGTGGATCAGATGGTAAAGAATCTGCTTGCAATGCAGGAGACCCAGGTTTGATCCCTGGGTCAGGAAGATCCCCTGGCGAAGGGAATGGCAACTGTCTCCAGTATTCTTGCCTGGACAATTCGAGTTTGGTGGGGGAAACTGCAGGGCCTAGACATTAGAATCCACTCTATGTCCCCCTGTCTGCCTGGCCCTGCAAACACAGACAAATCCAACATTGGCTCTTCCATCTCCAGTCTTTCTTGGAGATGCTGTCCTCTCCTCTGAAGCCCCAAGTATGCTCTTTAGTCTTTAGCTGAAGATGGTGTTTAAGCTCTGGCCCTTTTGGTCAGTTACTCAGTTCTCCTGGCTTGCTCCCATGTATACATGTTACTACCCTTTTGTTTTTCTACTGTTCATCTGTTTCATGCCAATTTAATTTTTAGATGAGCCAGGAGAAAAAGGAAAATTTCTTTCTCCCTGACACTGGCACAAAGGAGAACAGATGTGTGTGGTGTAATTTTAAGTTGAACTGAAATGACTCAGTAGGTGCCACAGTGAGCCTGAGGACATTGGCTAGGGGACAGAAAATATCTGGTGGTTGCAATGAGGCTATGGGCATGCAAGAACACCAGAACAGATTTTTTCAAAGGTTGGAACATGCAACTGTATTCCTGACAAGTAAGACCTATTTGAAAGGATAGGGGGAAAAAGGCTTAAGAGAGAAGAAAGAATGATTAAAATGGAAATTTCTGAGAGAAAGCATCATCACTGAATCCCAGTCTTTCATCTATTATCCATAAATCTCTGGTAACTGATGAAAATGACTTATGTTGAAATTTTACTCATTTAGTCATAATTGTAAACAAAAAAAATAAGATGATAAATTTCTCTCACGATGATCAAAACTGAGATGCAAATGTCTGAATGTTTACAATGTAATAAGCAAGCTAATTAGAGATGTTTATCACTAGAAGGAAAACAAAACAGAAAACTTGGTACCTATGAAATACACAACACAGAGGTTATTTTCTTAGTAACAGATTTCTATTAAGTATCTATATTCTAACAGATCAAAAATTATTAGGTTCAGCAAATTTAGATTTCACTACAACTTTTTAGAAGTAGATTTGTTACTTGAAAATAAGACTTTCTCAAATAGGTCGATTACTGAATTGTGTTTGAATTCATGACATCTTTTTAAAATGCACCACAATTATGGTTATAAAATTATGTATAAATACTTGCCTATTACACTTATTAAATTTCAAAAGCCCTATATGATGCAAAAGTTTATAACACAAACACTTAGTTGGATGCAGTTGAAACATATCTGTGATCATAATTTGATTTTTGTATTTAGAAAATTCTAGAGGCCATTTTGGTTTCCTAGGTGGCACAGTAAAGAATTTGCCTGCCAATGCAGGAGAGGAAAGAGATGTCAGTTGGACTCCTGGGTCAGTGACCCACTGGGACCCACTCCAGTATTCTTGCCTGGAAAATTCCATGGACAGAGCAGTGTGGTGGGCTTGTGAGATTTTAGTTCCCCAACTAGCGATGACAGATTTTAGTTGTGTTTATTACATTAATAAAGAATAAATATCACAGATATAGAGAATTCAGTAAAATACATGCTTTTGTTTAAGCACACTGGATGTTTTCAGAATGGGCTACATTGTCAAAGTTTATAGTAACATTGCTCTTTTCTCATATGACTAATCCTGTTATTTAATTAGTTTCCAAGCAAAAGACAAAGTAAGGGAAAGAAGGAAGTGCAGGAAGGCGGAATAAAATTGAGTGAAAGTGAACTTATCCATCCATATGATTAATGAAGGATATATTTACTGCCTTCACACTTTAAAAAAAAGAAAGACTTCTTCAGCTGGGCTTGCTTTTCACTTGCATGTGTGAAGAAAAACTCCTAGAACATACAACTGAGGGCACGTTTAGTAGTTTCTCATTAAGGATAAAGGATTAAATGTCCCCCATAAAAACATTATTTACATCTCAATACTGCTAATAGCTGTTTTATGAATAGCAAAGACAATTTGTTCAGGAAACCTATATTCCTTTGGAGCCCTATAGTCAACATTTTAAATTGCATAATTAATTTTACATCCTTGATTTATTTTTTTCTTTTTGCAACCTTTGCAGTTCTTCTGAAAGCTTCAGTCTCACAGTCAAGAAACCCGTGGCCAGATTGTTAAAATATTCAGCTACCGTAGCGATGTTCCAGCCATCTGGAAGGATTTCTAATAGTCAGCAACTTGGAGTAAGAGCAGCTAACAATTAGACCTGTCGGGTTCGTGGGTATGTGTTGGTGCTGGGATGGGGGAGGCGGGCAGAGGGTTACAGAAAAACATTCCTGCTGTGTGGTATAGCTGTATTATGCAGAGGCATCAAACACTGACTAAAATTATGGAAAAAATCTCTCAAACTCTTCATCTCTGAATTCCTTGGTGAATAATGTCAGAGGAATATGTCACTATTGGCAACTGTTGATATTTATGCATAACAACAGGCTTTCCCTCATAACAGGTTTTGCTTTTGTTGAACTAAGGGAAATGATACTCTCATTTTTGGATTTCCATTCTTCCTATCTTAACTAATCACACACATTGTGAGATGCGCTAAGTCGCTTCAGTCCTGCCCAACTCTTTGTGACCCCATGGACTGTAGCCTGCCAGGCTCCTCTGTCCATGGGATTCTCCAGGCAGGAATACTGGAGTGGGTTGCATTTCCTTCTCCAGGAGATCTTCCCAACCCAGGCATTGAACTGGAGTCTCTTGCATCTCCTGCATTGGCAGGCGAATTCTTTATCACTAGTGCCACTTGGGAAGCCCACCTGAGAGACGGGTTTTGGAAATATGCCGCTATTCCAAACAACAACATGATTAAGAGTTACTTGTTAATATAACTTGCATCTGAGCCTTTCTTTTTTCCATTAATTAAAACAGTGGGCCTTTACTTAGGTATTCCTTGTGCAGAATGAAGCTTTAAGAGGGGAACTTCATTGGAATATAAATGAAAGCCTTAGAGCACCAGTTCACTAAATAGAAACCTGACAGAGATCATTTCTTTCAATAGTAAAGCCTGCACAGCACTAAAAAAGCACAAATGCAGTAATCATCCCATTAATTTGATCAATACAGTCAACCAAATCATATATAAAAACTGCAGTGTTATCAGGACCACAGAAATAGGTCTGCATCAATCAGATTCACAGGATGACTAGGTAACCTTCACATGTGCCCAGCAGCCAGAGCCCTGATAACTAATACTGTGGCTCACCTTCTTTTTCAATGGTGACATCACTGCCTACTTATTTCTGTGAATACAACAAACAATATACCAGGTTCTATTGACCAAAAAGCTTGAGTTTACAGAAAGAAGACATGAATATAACATGTTTTTTGCACCTTTTGGTAGAGAAATAATGGTTACATCATACTATCTATTTTTCTTTCCCCATCAGTAACATACTAAATATCATCTGAACCCAAGAGATAGATCTCCCCCAAGTAGGAAACAGTTAAGATAGTAATCTGTCTGACTCCCTCATTTCACTGGTAAGAAATGGAGATACAGAAAGGTGAAGTAAATTGGGCAAGGACCCAGGAAGTTAATGCCAGGACTGGGAAACTCGAAGCTTATCTCAGGCCTATCGTAATACTTTCTATGATGGTAATGTTTTCTTCTTTTAAGGTTTCATATTATGCAGTGTTATACACATATTACAGTAAGTGTTTTCTCATAATAATATGGTATAAAAGATTAGGTTTAGTGACCATTCAAATAGTCAAAGTCATCTGTGTTCAGCCCCTAACCTGAGATCTTTTCTTGTCATTTGTCCCTTCTATGTGGTTTCAGGGGGTAAATGACAAACCTGATTAATTGAAGTCTAATGTATTCCATTGCTCACGCTACAATTAAATGCTGAAACAGCATACTCATTTATATATATATGCATTTGAGGTTGACTACACATATGAATTCACCTTTTTTTAAATAGAAAAATAAATCAACATGGGAAATGTACCTTCTACTGTAACTTGAAAATCATGAGTGGCTGATCCCAAGACATTGCTGGCTGTGCAGCGATAGGTTCCTTTGTCCTGAGAGGAGACATTTTCTATCTTCAAAGTTTTGCCATAATTTTCTTTTGTTTCTCTTCCCTTTGGTAAATCACCTCCCATTTTGTTCCAATCAACTTGTGGAGTTGGTCTGTGAAACAATACACACATGGTAAACATTTTAAGTGAAAAATAAAATATAAAGAAATGCACAGGGTACCTCCCTCACTGTGCTACTTTCAGGTCTGCACTCAAGGGTTCCACCGAAACATCAGCCTTCCCAGTGCACAGACCTGCACACCACCACCCACCATCCGTGGTGAAGACCAGGGCTGGATCATGTCTCCCTCACTGCAAGCTCCTTTAATGGGCTACCTCTTCAGAAATCTTGTTTCCTCTACTCAGAGGGCTAGCTCCATGGAAGTGCTGAATACGGATGGTTAGATGAAGGATGCATGACTGGACCCATAGAAATGTACAAGATTTTTTTTCAAGTGTGCTATCTCCCTGTGGGTGGTTTTGAAGGGGCCAGAAATAACAGCCGTCTTCCCCACGAGTTTGAAAAACACCATAAACTAAGACCCAGCACTCAGCAGAGGGTAGCCGTGACACCCCTCTTAATCCTTATGAGGCTGCTATTGCAGAATAAGACTCAAATGTGCGTGCCCAGTGTACTGGCTGGACCGGGCAATAGCTCATTTTGGGCCAAGGTGGGCTCTGAGGCATAGACTGGGTCACCCAAGCAGACTGTCACCCTAGTAGGGAATACAGGAATAAAGGAATGAACCAAATCTCTCTTGATTAGAAAAATTAGATCGCCCAATATAAACAACAAATGATAAAAGCAAGAACAAAACAAATCCCAAATTGATAACTTGTCACACACCAACACAATGACATTTTCCACCTTATCTGGGTGGAAAACAAGAATGAGGAATCAAGCCAGCTAGGTTTAAAACAGAAAAATCCCATCTGTTGGGATTTTTGAAATGAAAATTTTTGAATGCAAACCAGACAAGTGAGAAGTGGGACGCTCTATGACTTTTGTGATTTAAAAATGATATGAAGAACAGTGATGCCAGATTTTAACTGATGGATGATTTTTTCTTTTTTTTCCTCTTCACTTGAGCTGTATGACTGAGTGGAAGAAGTATTTTTGCTGTTTTTACTGATGACTTGTTTTTTCTCACTACATTTCTTTTTATCATTAATACCTGAAAGTTATTGAGTATGTTCTAAATGGGAGCATCATTATCATCATTTTACCAGTGAGGATTCTAAAGTTCAAGAAGTTAATTTGCTTAAAGTCACTGGGGTAATAAATGACACGTTAGAACTTGAAATTGATTGACTAAACTTGTTCTTTTGATCAGTGTCTTCTATTTTATTTGTGCTTTCCCCATTCTTTTTTTTCCCCTTCCTAACCATGAATTCTGAGAATATATGCTTAGAGGCAAATTAATTAGTTTCTAGTTAATATGTGAACAATTCATACTGTTTGCATCAATTTTCTTAAATTGTATTGTTAGGCAATGGTTAAAATAATTCAGTTATTATGCAAAAAAAAAAGAGGTAAAAATGATGATTTTTACACACATCTACTCTCTTCCCTCATTGCGTAAGTACTTGTTTGGAACCACCACTACCGTTCATGTCACCAGGCTTAAAATACAGGACACAGTACTGACTCCTATAGGAAACAGTAAGGATGCTCAGATAGGTGGCTATGACAGTGTATTAGCTGTTGGCTTCCTGAGCACACCACCCAACAGGATGCTTAACCCATCCCTCCTAACTGCTTGCTTTGCACTCCATCTGTCAAAACGGCAATTTGCCAAAGTGCAGGCTGCTCTGGACCTTAGTTCCTCCAAATCAGGGGATTTTTGTAAGCTCATACTTTAATGGTACAAGCATCTCACCTGCTGTAAAATCTTTTTTTTTGCCAGTCCTTGGAAACCAGCCTAATCTTCTAATACCTATTCTTTGAAAGAATAGGATAAAATGATTATCTAATAAGTATCATATGACTATGAGACAAATTCATCTGGGAACACATCTGTACCACTGCAAGAACATCCAGCTATTGTCTTGGTAATGTTTTTCTTTCCTTTTTCAAAAATTTAGTAAACATTTACTAACAGCACTTGAACAATAAAGTTTCGAAGGAAAATGTACTGCTTAATCCATTTTTATACATAAATCCACACCATACCATCATCTCGATGTTTTCTTTAGGTCCTTGCCCAGCCAACTTTAATTCTGAAACTTCCTTTGTTTGCAAGAGAATTGTATCTAGCTTCAACCCATGAATTCACAAAACAGAGAAAAGACAGAAAATTAGAGCCCAGCAGTCAGCAGAGGGAATTTGCCTTTAACTCTAACGAAGCTTTCACAGGATGTGAGTGAGTGTGAACTGGTCCATGAATGTGCTCTTTCCAAGGGACTCACCGTCTGCACTCCTTTTGGGGAGTGAACACTTTTCTGAATGAAATTCACAATGTTGTTTTTTAGCTGTTCTTAGTTTCCACCTTGCAGAATCTGAACCCCTCAACCTTTCCCTCTGAAAGCTTTCCTGTTTTACTTAATAGTATCCACATTTTCATTATTACTAGCCATTTTCTGAAACACCTACTATATCCCACTCCTTTAGACTCAGGCACAGTGCCATCCTCTGTCCACCCTGCCTTTAACTGAACAGAACAGTTCATTCGGTTGAAATATGCTGAAGAAGTTAAATTTAGAGGTGGTTTAGGGTTCTGGAGGCAGACAGGATGTAATCCCAGCCCCCACTGCGTACTACGTGTAGAGAGGTGAAGTCCACTCTCTGGCCTGCACTTGCCTAACCGACGACAGGAATGAGTCATGAGATGTGTGTGGCGAGGAGAAAATGAGCTAATGTACGTAAAGGGCAAGGCGCAGTGCCTGACACATGATAAAGAGGACGATATCTTCATTATGCCTATTACAGTAGAAGGTTCGTGGGTTAAAACTTCTTAAAGGGCCTCCCTGGTAGTTCAGCAGTAAAGAATTTGCCTGCCAACGCAGAAGACATGGGTTCAAGACATCTTCCCTGGTCTGGGAAGATCCCACATGCCAAAGAGCAATTAAGCCCGAGCACCACAACTATTGAACCGGTGTTCCAGAGCCCAGGAAGTACAACTCCTGAAGCCTGAGATCCACAGCAAGAGAAGTCACTGCAATGAGAAGCCTGCACACTGCAACTAGAGAGCAGCCCTTACTCGCCACAACTAGAGAAAAAGTCCATGGAGCAATGAAGACCCAGTGCTGTCAAAAGGAAATAATTACATAAATTTTCAAATAAAACTTCTTAGAATACATTTTTTTTCAAGTACTCTAAAAAATTTTACAATGTATCACATTCACCTGGAACAGAACTAGACCAGATAGGATTCTCAATCCAAATCCATGATGACTATGAAGAAAACCCTTCAGATGAACTTCTCTGACAAGGCCTTAGGAATCCTCAAGTCCCAAAGACAACACTTGCCAGTGCTCACTTTTTCTCTGTTGGTTCATGACGCTGCATTTTCTGAATGCACAGTCTATTTTATTGAAGACCATCCATGCAGTTGGCAGCCCACTCAAGAGATAAGTTATGGCATTTGTGGGAAACAGGAGAAAATAGTTGCTGACATGTTCTCCCTGCCCAAAGAGTCAACCAAGAATAGTGATGAACCTTGGAAGAATGCAATTTCTACCACTATAAACGCATATGAATAAGAGCAAAAATGCAGGCAGTTACCAACATGATCCAAATGAACCTGATGCTTTCATCTCCTCACATAATATAGAGATAAAAGTCCTGAACAGAGGCCATGTCATTGCACATCTAATTACTCTATGGCAATATACTTGGGCAGTTTAAGACAGATAAGCAACCTGAATATTTTGCAGGATGGAAAGAGAAATTTACAAAGCTTAGGGGTTATAAAACCATTAAAATCTGCTCTTTTGTTCACAGTCCAATTTAAAACCATTCATTCAGAATATACACTGAACAATGAATGAGTATGAATTTCAAATTCTAGTCCATGAACCAGATGACCAGCTATAAAAAGCCCTTAGTTTACAAACTGAGTACATAAACTCAGGTGCTAGGAAGGTGGGATGTATTTTCCCACAGTATTCCCAATGGCAGGGATTGGTATGTGGTGGTAAAGCAAGGTGATGATAGCAAAGAGACAATCTTGTATGATCAGGTATTAAATAAGATGATCCTTGTTTACACAGACTTATGATAGCTACTCAATAAGCATCACAATTTCAAGAGGTGACCAAGTGACGTCTTTTCTTGGAGGATTTGCAAAACTGTACTTTAGGTGTGAAAAAAAGTTTGGGTCATTGGTTCTGATGTGAAACTCTCTTAAATTGCATGATCTGGGACTTCTCTGGTGATCCAGTGGTTGAGAACCTGCCTGCCAATGCAGGAGACATGGGTTTGATCCCTGGTCCAGAAATATTTCACAATGTCACAGGACAATTACACTCATGTGTCACAACTATTGAGCCTGTGCTCGAGAGCCCGGCAACCACAACTGCTGGGCCCACATGTGTCACTACTGAAGCCCGTGTGCCTGGAGCCCATGCTCTGCCGCAGGAGAAGCCACTGCCCACACATGGTAGCTAGAGAAAGCCTGTGCACAGCAACAAAGACCCAGTGCAGACAAAAAAACCTTTAATTTAAATTGCATGATCTAGATCTGTTTGTGTGCAAAGGACAGGTGGGTAAAATAAGAGATCCACAGAACCTGGGGAAACATAACAAGCAGAAGCAGGACAAACAATACAGCAGAAAGACATAAACCTGGCACAACAGTGACGGGCTGACTCTTCACAACCTCGTGCTCTAAGGATGCACCCGCTGTTGACCGAGGTAAGGAGGGCACTGTCACTGCCGCCTCCATTCACACCTTCACCAACTGACAGAGCTATCTAATTATAAATCAATCTCGGTCACAGCCTGAAATCTGCAGAGAGAAGTGCAAATTACTTTCCCCAGAAATGTAGTAACAGGATTTCCTCTTCTAAAGAAATCATTTCTTAAAGATGCATGCAGGCACACTCTTCACTGCTACCTTATTCTTTACAGAACAGAATGGAAAAAGTCACGAACAGGGTCAAGTTACTCACAGGCCTTCAGCAAAACACTCGAGCAGCAGGGTGTCCCCTTTAAGGATGGTGACAAAAGACTCACTGCCACTTTCAGGAGGAGGCAACAATAGTCGGGGTTTTCTCTGCTTGATTGAATTTGCTACAGAACAGAACAGAAAAGACTCAGATTTTGTTCAAACTAAGAAACTCCGTTGGCACTCAATCCTTGCTAAAACATATTTAACCATATGGACCTGTGTGTGTGTGTGTGTATATTTACACACAGATTTTAATTTATTTTCACACATTTATTTCACATATATTTCACACATTTTAATATATTCCTATTTAAATAGATTCCACTCTTAGCAGGAAGCATGGGTTGCCCTTCAGATACATTACCTAGGTGCTGCATCAAGATTTATAAAGGTTACGATTCAAACCACATCTTCAAATTCAGAAGTTCAAACAGTGTTCAAGATAATTAGTTTCTTGATGAAAGCCTTAAGTTCACTGACAGTCAATAGCTTTATATTCCACATTTTAATCATACTTGGTCATGTTTGATGGCCTTGTGTATTTTTCTTGAATTGAATGTGCCTAAGTATCTGACAGGATTCCTCTTATAATACAGTTTCCTGGTCCCTACACCCAGGAAACTCTGATTCAAGAAGCCTGTAGTGCATACCAGGCATCTATGAATTTATCAATGAGGTGACTCTACTTTCAGTCTTATATCCTCAAAGACAAACACTGCTGTACAAAAAGATTTACAAGCCATCTCAGTAACTGGTGAGGAAATGTTCCATTTCTTATTTTCCTAAAGTGAAAGTCACTCAGTCCTGTCCGACTCTTTGCAATCCCATGGACTATACAGTCCATGGAATTCTCCAGGCCAGAATACTGGCGTGGGTAGCTGTTCCCTTCTCCAGGGGATCTTCCCAATCCAGGGATCGAACCCAGGTCTCCCGCATTGCAGGCAGATTCTTTACTGTCTGAGCCACTGGAGAAGCCCCTTTTTTCCTAAGAAGCCTTTCAAATACAATGGAAAATGGGGAAGCTTCCATTTTCGATGCAGATTCAGATTTCCATTCCAAGTGTTCACACAAATTATGTTTCACATCCAATGTCAATGTGATTTGATGTGATATGTGTAGTGTAGAGGTGAGGGCTGCTATCAGAGTAGAGGAATGAAAGGTACTGACAGCAGTGTGTACCTTGCCATAGCTTCCTTACAAGTGTTTGTTTTTTGAAAAATATGAACATGTATTATATGGTGTGATTTTTTTTTACACTTTTATATTGGAGCACAGCCTATTAACAATCGTGCAGTAGGTTCAGATAGACAGCAAAGGGACTCAGCCATACATAAACATGTATCCATTCTCCCCCAAACTCCCCTCCCATCCATGTGTAATGATTTTATTGAGTGCTGAAAAGATACAATATATGTTTCTGTTATTGACCTCAAAGGAAACGATGTTGCCTATATACACCTAATCAGTCCATTTTCAAACTGAGGGCACAGCAAGGAGAGCCCTCATCCAGCCCTGGTGATGTTATCAGTATATTAGATTACCAAAGTTATCATGGAGGGTTCATTGCTGGTGCCAGTTATAAAAGACATATTTGTTGCATTCAGACAAGTGATTCTTTTCTCTGTAGAAAAACTACTTACTATATAATTTGGTTAAATGTTCCATGGGCAAAAAAATTTTTTTAAATAATAAAAACCATTTCATAGACAAGTGAGCTTGGAAAATGCTGCAACTTATATTCTTTCTCACTGAATCACAATGGACAGTTGTGTAGTAAGTACTTCAAGAGGTCTAGAAAGGAAAAGAACCATTTGACTTTCTTACACTCAATGCTTTCTCTACTTCTCTTACACTCAACCATTGCTTTTTCCTTTCTTCATGTAACAGCTCTCTGCCAAACTGCTGATTAACCATAAGAGGCATTTTGGGAGATCCATAATAATTACTCCATGAAAAACATAATGCTATATATGTATATTTATTTACTTATGGTAATTATATCATTAAGTATATAGGTGTATTTATATAGTTCTGCATTCGTAAATAGTACCCCCTTTTACATACATTTAATGGGGATGGGAGAAAATAGAACCCTCTATGTTAACCTTTTCCTTACTAAGAGTACCAGTATATTAATAAACTCAGAAGGTATTAAAGTTCAAATTCTGAGATGACAATGAGCAACCACAGGTGAAAATAAATGTCAACATTCTACATGTCATCAACTTACCCTTGGAAATAATTTCTGTGGATGAACTCGAGTCATTAACATGCTTTACTGAAATAAAAAATGGAAGAAAAAACTCACAAACATAATGGTAGATGCTGACATCAAAACAATGAAAAGCCATAGTTTTCTCCTACAAAAATTACAAAATGAGGTATAAGCATACTTCACTAGAACAGCGCCTTTGGGAACATAGTTGAATAATATTTATGAAGAGCTTAATCTTGAGCTACCATAGATGAAATCCGAGTGGAAAGCACACAAATTAGAGCTCCATTAAAGACAACTAAGGTTGCTGAAGGATGCTATAGTGAAGCCCTGGCACAGAGAATCAACACACAACAAATTGATGAACCAAGTTATGAAAAAATTATGAACCACGTTAGACAATGGAATGGTCATGCCAACTTTTGACTCTACCAGAGCCAGTTATTCAGTCAATGAATTTCTGGAGATTATCTCTGCCCTTTGAATCTTGGTTATTTCTTTGACTAATAATGACAGTTTTCAAATTTAAGAACCCAGAATGCCATCTGCAGAATCAAGTAGGAAAAGAGAAGCAATTCAAATAACTTTGCCAATTGGGGAAATATAGAAAAGTTTGATGTGATAAAAATGATAATATTACTTCTTGTTATTTTTGACTCTGTTGTTTTCTCCTACATTTTCAGCCTTGCCAGTTTATCTGAAATCACAGAGATTCTGAGCCTGAGACTTGCTGAGAAAACCCTGGAATTTTGTTCTGTATTTCATACAAGGAAAATGACTCGACTCTCTAGTCATCAAGTGAAATACACTTGTCCTGTGAATTGAGATTTGATTTTCTGGCTGCAGGAGACAGAGCTACTGTTGATGTGCAGCTGCAGATGTCTCTTTCATCTGGAAGGAGTCTCTAGAGTTAAACTAAACAATGCTGGAAAATATCAACCCAGCTTTAACTGGCTTCAACCAGAATAAAATTACAGACACATTTGTCTTCCACATTCATGCTGGCACAATAAATTATTTCAACTTACAACTGTTAACTGTTAGCTTCATAGGCATTTTCTGCACAATAGTCCTCAATCTCGGGAATGCAGCAAAGCAACAGTAATCGTTCCGACTGTCCTTTTCCTCCACATTTGCGAAGTACAGATCTCCCTTTTGGCTCATGTATACTCTCTCATCTTGCTCAATGTGTTCTAATTCTGGAAGAGAAATATCTTTTCATTAAAAGGGGCAACTGTCCTTTATTATGCCTTGTCGCCTTTTTTTCATTATCCTTCCTTTCATATTATTTTATTTTTCATGTAGGCTCTTCCTATTCCTCCCAAGTCTGGTCTTATTATAGAAGTTATTAGTGAGTAAGAAGTAAAACACAAAAAAACAACAAGAAAATCATTGAGAGAGCGCTTATCACCATTAACTGAAGTACACTGATGGACAACTAGTCTGGGCATTCAACCTCTCCTGACCCTTTAGGATTCTACTTCTGTTCTATGGGTCTGCACTGACTTATTTGAAAACTAGTCCAAACAGATAATGGCCTAATTATTACTTTTATTATATTAGGATCATATTTGTTAAAAACAGATTTTCACAAAATTGTGTTTGAGATATTAATCCCTCTGCCATGATGCAGCCTAGTTAGGTTCTAGGATGGATGCAATCTGGAACTCTGGCTACAACCAAGAGTAGCTTCTTTTGCTTTCTTCCAAATCCTGTACGATTATTACTTTTCTCTATGGGTCACAATGAGAAAAGATTTAGATAGACCTGCTAAGGCACATGCCAGAAGTAGGGTTTACAAGAAGCTAGAATCCCAGTGCAAGAGCTGATGATAGCTTTTGGAAAATTAAACACAGAAGTTCATACTAATTTCTAATACTACTAATAATTTGTGCATCACTGTATTAAGTAAGTGCAACATATTAAAAGAGAAATATAAAGCCAGCAACACAGATACAAGCCATTCTCAACTTGACATACTGTATCGTATTAACAGACTCTACTCTTTCCAGATATGACAAAATCAAGACATATTCAGTGGCTTTCTAGTGCTTTCATGTATATTCAGAACTCAGAGCAGACTATAGATGGAAATAGTTTTTAAACTATACTTGATTTCACATCATAAGTTCATATTGATTTTGTATCCTTCATTTCCGTATGTCATTTGACACAATGAGTGAAATTAAAATGTCCCCTTATTGATAGAAAAGAACATTACTTACCAATATTCATCCAATAAATGTGTAAAGGTGGCAGGCCTTTGGGAGGGTTGCATGGAAGGACAATTGGATCACCTTCCTCCACTTCAAGAGGGTCGATTTTTTCTTTGGGAAATTTTGGAGCATCTGATATAAAAAATCATTTAAAGACACCGTTTAAAAATTTTAATATTACAAGTAATGCTTAATGTTACAAGTATTATCTTAAAGCATTCTTCTTGTAGAAATTGGAACATTTTTAGTAAATTCAACACCCTAAATCTTCTTGTCTATGACCTGCAGAGGAAAATACTGTTAACAATCTGTGCTGCATCGTTATACAACTTTAAAAATATTTCTGCATTCTGTAACTATAGATAACAAATAATTTTGCTTTGACATCAATAAGGCAACAATATGCTTGTGCATATTTCTCAGTGAAGAGGTATAAGCTCTGAGTCATAGGAGTTGCTCGTTTTAAGTTTTCATAGATTTGGTATCATTTTTTCCAAACATTGTGCTTTATTTTTAGGCAGATACTTATTTTCTGTCTTTTGCTTTATTCTGAAGCCCTTGAATGTAACTGGCAAATATTCCATTCAGATCATAATCAAACAAAATACACAATTCAAAGCCCACATGGGGAAAAAATGGTATGAATACAATGAAAAGCCAAACATGACCACTAGAAGTTGCAAAGAGAGCCATCCACATTGGAATCACTCCCAGTAAATAAAATTTTAAGTGAAATGAAATGGATGTAGGACAGGAGACTTTGCAGTATTTCAAAATACTGTTTCTTTCCCATGCTGGAATCAATGTCCTAAAAAAGGTCAATTCAATTACTGAGAATGTAAGTCACAACAGTGCAGAATTTGAAATACAATACCGAAGTTTGATATTTTATGAAGTTATTTATAAAATAGTTTTAAGAATATTCAAAATATATTCCACTTCAACATTATTTGTACATCTGCGCTATAGAATTACTTAGGGTTTGATAAATGAGAAAAGTCTTATATGAGGTATTTATAGCCTTCCTGACCTGATAGAATTTATTAGCAGTTTTCCATCTCTATATTTCATTCTTAAAATATGGCTCACAAAAGATTATTATTATTCCTGAGAGTCTAAAAATATATTCATTTACTGTCAATTTTCCTCTTGAGAAGCTTTGTGCCGTTCCCTTGCTCCTCACCCCCACCTCCTACTCTAACACCCCAGTGATTGAGGGAACTTGCTGACATTTCTTATCGATGCACCAGCTACAGTGAATTGCTTTTTGTCTAAATTCAAGGACCTTTCACGGCTTAACATCGCAGGAGGCAGGGTCTTTATTACACTGCCTTTGCCAGTTAAAAAGACAGGCGCTGGTGTGTGACAGTCCACAGTGGATTCCCTCGTGGTCTACTCATTCTAAGATTTCTCCTGGCAAGTCTGGAAATAAAATTTGAGACGGGAACCATCTTGGACATGAATTTAGTATATTTTCTGCAAAATGACTTGTATAACATTTGCTGTCAGTCAAAGCTAAGGCTCAATAGACATGAGTTTGAGCAAGCTCCCAGAGTTGGTGTTGGACAGGGAAGCCTGGCGTGCTGCAGACCATGGTGTTGCAAAGAGTGGGACATGACTGAGTGACTGAACTGAGCTATCTCGGAATCGTGCTTTTGCTCTAGGTAGAATGAAACTGGAGAATCCCATGGATGGAGGAGCCTGGTGAGCTGGACACGACTGAGTGACTTCCCTTTCACTTTTCACTTTCATGCATTGGAGAAGGAAATGGCAACCCACTCCAGTGTTCTTGCCTGGAGAATCCCAAGGACAGGGGAGCCTGGTGGGCTGCCGTCTAAGGGGTCGCACAGAGTCGGACACAACTGAAGCGACTTAGCAGCAGCAAAAGCAGCAGAATGAAACTTCCAACAAAAGATAGAAAAACATCTGAGTATACCCCCTACATGTACCTTGTTGATAAATTATCAATACCACCTATTTGGTAAAGCCTTAGCTTTACCAAACATTTGACAGCAAATGTTATACAAGTCATTTTGCAGAAATATACTTTATGCAAGTAAAGTGCAGTAATTTACAGAACTAGTATGTACCCTAAGCTTCAAATTCAAATCACTTGTTTAGCAAAACTCGCTCTAACTAAAGCTCAGTATTTATTGTTATTGAAGTTAGCAGTGTTGTTTGGTAGTTATTGAATCTATTTATCTGTTTATACTCAGATAATAGAAGCAAAAGACGAAGAGAAACAGATTAGGAAATGAAAGACGCATGTAATCCTGTTTTGCAACTAGCAAACTTTACAGTGCCAAGTATGAATACACAGTGCCCTGGGTGGTATCTATTGTAAAGTCGCTAATTAAGTTGTATAAAGCCCTAATTGGAGAGCTGCCTCTTTAGAAAAAATTTAATAATTCAAACAGATAGTATCACCAGTGAAGAACTATCATCCTTGTATTAATTAAATCTAGATTATAAAATTCTAATTACAAAAGTATAACTATGTTACTCAACTGGCTTCCAAGGCATTCATAATAAAAAAGATAAAATAAGATTTAGAAGTCTACCAAAGCCTTTATCACATACCATAAATCTGGAACAGCTTTAACCAAAGATGAAATTAATACCTGGAAACTGGGAAGAATATTTATATATTTAGTAATTTAAGGCCCAAGAGTAAACACTGTAAAGGATAAAAATCAGTCATGTTTTTTTTAGATCTTACTCTTTGACTTTCAAACTACATAGTAAATTTGATGCAAAGCAAAAAATTGAATATTATAACATTTACAGATAAATGTGAAATTTAATTATTATAACAACTGCAAGCATGACGTCTACCTCAATTCATTTTAAAAAATGACTCTTTAAAAATGACTCCCAATGAATTTTGCTAATTGTATTTCTCTGATGATAAACATTAGCATTGTTGAGTTTGAACAGATGCAATACTTTAAAAACATGAATCGTAAACAGTCATTTTTCTTTTGTGTGAGGCAACTACACTGCTGGAGCTCACCAACACATTTCAAATGAGTGCTCTATTAACACCAAAAACAAAGTCACTTAATTGTGTATCACTTAATTGTGACTATGAACATGGGTTTGGGTGGACTCTGGGAGTTGGTGATGGACAGAGAGGCCTGGCGTGCTGCGGTTCATGGGGTTGCAAAGAGTTGGACACGACTGAGCAACTGAACTGAACTGAACTAATTCTGACTAGACTTGACCATGGAATGGTGTCTTTGCAAAGGGATCAGCATCCACTTCTACATTAGCATCTACCTAAGTAGGATTTGAAGAATGTTTGGAAATCCCATAATATCAAGTCTAGATGAAGCCATAAACATTTAGTCCCTATCAGTCTACCTCATCAGAAAATCAAGCAAAGCATAGCACCCATCCCTTTACTACTTTTCAATCGGCTTCCACATTCATTATTCAGTGTAGCAGACAAACTTCTAGGAACAACTCCAAGGGCCCAATTCCCTAAAAACCCACCTGGCATGAAAAGCCTTTTGGAGAGACAAATTAGCTACATGCTAGTCTTCCTATTGAAGCTATCAACACACAGCAAACCTGCAAATACAAACTCTCTAGGGGCTCGATACTTGCGGTACTGACAATTAGTTTTGAAACCCATCATCTTAACTCTTTCAACTAATATACTAAAAAAAAATAACATCTTGTACTTGAAATACAGCAGACTTGTGAAAAACAATTTTTTTATCTACAGACTAGCCTATAAACGGCTCTGGCCTGGACACTAAAACTAACTGGCTCTTTTGCTTCAGACCACTATCCTTACTTTCTGTGCCCCCTTTTTACTTTTCTCTGGCATCTTAGAATCCTTTCAGTTCATCTCTCTGGGCTCCTCAAAAGCCTCCCTCAGAGGCTTGTCTTAAGGACATGTTGCACAGTCCCACATGGCAACCAACTTAACAGTAAAGAACTGGTAATGAAATGTCATCAGAGAAATTTAATGAAATACAAGTAATTCTGACTAACCACGTCAATGAAAAGGTACTGGTGACTTAACCATTACCAAGTTATTATCTTTGTTACCTATGGAGTATCTTTCTCTGATACCCAAAGAATAAAATCAACTCTCCATATATTCTCTATCTTTCTCTGAGTCTGAAAACCTATTGCCAAGGTTATTTTCAACAAAGAAGGATAATGCTTTTTAGCTCATCCAGAGGATGTGTTAACAGAATGATCAAAGCATAGGCAACACTGTGGAACATCAGATTATAAACATGTGCTCTGGAGCCAGCTGCTTAGGGCTGAATCCTGGCTTCATCCCTTACCATGTGACCTGAGCCTATTACTTAATGTGTTTCAGTTTCTTCATTCATAAAATGGAATTTGACATGACACCTAATTCATTGATTTGTGGCAAAGTTTAAATAAACTATTTCATATAAATCAATTAACATAGTGTCAGGCACTTAAAAATCACTCAGTATGTTGGCTCTTGTTCAAATATTTTCACTTTACATGGTAAACCCAGTCACATTGTATAGAGATGGGCAAAGGGACAAAGAGCTTTCCTTTGCTATTGTTTCTGATCTTTCATGTAGCCTATATCATAACAACTTCTACATTTTATTCAACTATTTGGAATTAACGTTATCAAAGAAAGTAGGGAGGGTGCCTGAGGGATGAAAGTCTGTATCTTATAAGAACCTATGGTTTGTTTAATGAATTATTCTGTCCCCCTTCCTATGCCAAAGAGCTTTATCTATTTTGACTTCTCACTTTGTTTACAGGACTGGCCTGGGGAGCTTTTGAGTGCTTTCCTTTTCCCTTGAATGTGCTCAGCAAATTGCTGACAGTCTGGCATCATTATCATGAATGCAAGCCACTGAGCTCACATGCTGTATCACCCTGAACTCCAGTTTCTGTCTGCAAAGAGATTTAATTGATTCCCATTTCCTGTAGAGTACCCTATTAACCCACTTACAAGTACAGAGAAATAGCACTGCCTTTCAGTCTATGAACTGGTAATGAATTCACACTAAGGAAGGACAACCAATGCAGTCCATTTCATTCTAGTCATTCACATACTGGGACGCATGAGAGCAAAATCCTCAGCCTTAATTAAACCTTTAAAACTCTAAATTGCACTCTCTACTGAACAAATTGATGCTCCTAAGGTTAGTTTGCATATATTAGTAGAAGAAACTAGCATATACCACCAGACCCCTACTTTTGCTATTCTACCCTTCCCAAATTAGAGCAGTAAATAGCCAAGATATGCCTTAAGGAAACTGACCTGAGGAATTCATACAAATGTAGAAACCCAGCACACTAGAAATTCTAGGTAGTTTCTATTGAAACAATATACAGATGATTTCACCCCTAAACCTGCTATTCCCTGCATTACTTTACGAGTAATGCATACTGCATTTTTACCTTTATTCATTCTTTTAATCTTTAGCCAGTAAATCAATCACTGATAATAAGAATTCACACAGCATTTATAAGACAATACAGAGAACAAAGAATAGGACAGGATGATATCATTCTCACCTTTAATATCCTGATCAATATATTTGACAGTCAAAGTCTCTTCCAAACAACAAAAAAAATGCTTTTAAAATTCCACAGAATTTACACATGGATGTTCCTAACATTACTGATTATTACTAATTTTTATTTTTATAATAGTCAAAGTTAGAAACAATCCAAATGGACATCAACTGGTGAATGGACAAACAAAATGTGGTATATCTGTATCATTATTATATGAATATTATTCAGCAATAAAAATGAACCAACTACTGATTTATCCTATAACATGAATGAATCACAAAATCAGGCTAAGTGGAAAGAAGCTAGATGGAAAAGATCACATATTGTATGATTTCATTTACATGAAATATTCAGAAAAAAACATTTCAAGAGGCAAGCATCAGACTGGCGACCACCTGGGCCTGGGCATGGGGACAGAGAGCACCTAATCTTTCAGGGATGAGGGAAATGCTCTAATACTGGCTTCTAATGATAGTTGAACTGAAAATTTTTATGATAAAAGGAACCACTGTGTACATAAGCTGGTAAAATTTATGATGTGTAAATAATACACAGAATCTATAAGAAAAATTAGTATAGGCTAAAGTTATGACCAACCTAGATAGCATATTGAAAAGCAAAGACATTACTTTGCCAACAAAGGCCCGTCTAGTCAAAGCTATGGTTTTTCCAGTGGTCATGTATGGATGTGAGATTTGGACTGTGAAGAAAGCTGAGCACCGAAGAACTGATGCTTTTGAACTGTGGTGTTGGAGAAGACTCTTGAGAGTCCCTTGGACTGCAAGGAGATCCAACCAGTCCATCCTAAAGGAAATCTGTCCTAAATATTCATTGAAAGGACTGATGCTGAAGCCGAAACTCCAATATTTTGGCCATTTCATGCAAAGAGTTGACTCACTGGAAAAGACCCTGATACTGGGAGGGATTGGGGGCAGGAGGAGAAGGGGATGAGAGAGGATGAGATGGCTGGATGGCATCACCAACTCGATGGACATGAGTTTGAGTGAACTCCAGGAGTTGGTGATGGACAGGCAGGCCTGGCGTGCTGCAATTCATGGGGTCGCAAAGAGCTGGACAGGGCTGAGCGACTGAACTGAACTGAAGATAGACTAAGAATGTTAAGTGGAGAAGGCTGATCTGTGCCCTCAAGGATAAATAAAACTGAACAGCCAAAACGGAATTATTCACAGCTTCATTCTAACTTCACTGATATCTGTCATAATGAAGGCAACAAAATAGCGTACCTTCTCTCCAGACTCACTGACCACACCCACAGGATTTCAGTTTCTTGGCTACAGTCTTTCCTTTGTTCACTGCTGTATCTCAAATTACTAGAAAAGTGTCTGACACATGAAGGGAGTTTAATGAAGATCTGTTGAATAATTCACGGCCTAACTTACCATGCCATATCTTGGAAAATCCATTCAGTTGAATGATTTTCTCCATATTTGAAAAGAGTACATTGTATTTGGTTGTTTGCTTTTTTTTTATGCTTTCTTTTCCTGGCAAAGTCAACTGCAATTTTGTTAAAAGTAGATAACTAAACACAATGTATAAATTGTTCTGTCTGTAAGGGGTAATGACCAGATTTTCAGCTACTGTACCTATGTTGAAACTTACAATCTAGCCTTTAAGTTTGTTCTAAAGAAAAGTTTAAGAAATGAGAGTTAAAACTTTAAAGTTTTACAAACTTTAAAACTCATATCACAGAGTGTAATATAAATGAAGAATCAATTCTCTACACCTTAAGAGAAGAATCAATTGATAAAACTTGTAGGAAGCCTTAAATGGTCTCTGAATTATAAACTCCTAAGAATTGGGCTGATGGTCCTATTCAACATATAAATAATTGCAGAAAGGTGTTAGATGATGAAGTAATTTTAGGAGGAGCTGGAAACGATGCATGAGAAACCTGATTTACTTTCCTCTTTTCTACAGCAGCAGAAAAAATGGCGCAATTATCCACTACATAGCTCAGACTCAACTCTCATCTCTTAATTACAATACTAGCCAATTCCAGTACCCTTACATTGTTCATGCTTTCACTTGGTCTGCTTTGATAATGACAGAAAACATTTTCTTTTCAAAATCCTTTAATTGCAGAACCTTATACTAAAATGTGCCATTTCTCTGCTATAGGTCTAGCAACTGCCTGTTCCTTTGTGTCTCCATAGCAACCACTAGAATTCAGGTTAGGAATCACCCTAATGCCTTGTCTTGTACAATGATTTTTTTATATCTTCCTTTCCTCTCCCTGTCTCCTAGTTCCTCATCTTATTTCAGTTAATTATATATTTATCTATATTATACACTATATTATAGTTTATAATAATATAATCTGTAATATAGAACTATAACTATAGCTGTATAGTTAGTTATATCTATGTGATTTTATGATTCTCAATTAGTTTTCTGACCCAGAATTCATGAACATTCCCTACCGTCATTTTAAACCCAAACTCCAGAGGCAAATTTTCAAGTCTGGATGTCACTACTCTGCCCACTACTATGCTCTAACATCACACTTAATAATTCAGTATGCCTAAGACAAATCAGTATGCTACATACTAATTAGTTTTGTATATGTAAAGAAAAGAATAAAAAGAATGAAATGCAACACTCTTTACCCACCACCCATTGTAAGAGAAACATAAAAGCACCGTCACCTTTCTATCTGGTGTAGATCCTACCTATTCCACATCCCGTTAGAGGTAACTACCATCCTAAATTTTGTTTTCAACATTCTCTTGTTCTACACTATGATTTTACCACATGAAATGATAATCCTAAACAATATTCATTTTTACATATAGTGACCTTATATAAATGAAACCACACTTTATGTTTCTTTTAGAGATTTGCTTTCATTGTTCAACACATCTCTAAGGTTCATCAGTCTTCACTGCTGAGTAATTTTTGTATGAATATGCCACAATTATTTCATTATATCACAAATGAACTTGTGTTTTTGGTCAGTATATTTCTAAAACACAAGCAATGCTGCCACAGCTATTCCTGGTGCTCACAGGTAAGGGGCACGTGCACATGAGCAAAGAGGAGGAATTTCTGGGTCACTGGTGAGAGTATCTTTAACTAAGTAGGCAGTGACCAACATCCTCCACAGTCCAAGCAGTAAACTGGACTCTCCACAGTGGATACCTGTTATGCCGGCTGCAAAGTCCCACCTAAAACTGCTACTTTCAGACTCTGTTGTATTTCCCAATTTGCAGGAATCAAATGCTTTTATTATTTAGGTTACCACAGATCTATTTCTGATTACTAATTAAGCATATTTTTATATTTGTATTGCCCATTGCAATCTGAGGTGCAAGTTTATATCTTTTGCCACTTCCTTTTTTGCTCTTCACTTGGTGGTGGTGGTTTAGTCGCTAAGTTGTGTCTGACTCTTTGCGACCCCATGGACGATAGCCTGCCAGGCTCCTCTGTCCATGGGATTCTCCAGGCAAGAATACTGGACTGGGTTGCCATTTCCTTCTCCAACTTCGGTTCAGTCGCTCAGTCGTGTCCGACTCTTTGCAACCCCATGAACTGCAGCACTCCAAGCCTCCCTGTCCATCACCAACTCCTGGAGTCCACCCAAGCCCATGTCCATCGAGTCTGTGACACTATCCAACCATGTCATCCTCTGTCGTCCCCTTCTCCTGCCCTCAATCCTTCCCAGCATCAGGGTCTTTTCTCCAACTTAGAGATCTATAAAATTATTTATAAACACATTAATATCATCTTCAGTTATATTCATTGGTAATGTTTTCTTTTTGGATTTTTTTAATACCCATTTCTCAACTGTATTTTGGTCATATTCACTTCATAGCTAATGTATCATCAAATACTGAAAAACACTCTGCAGTTTCAGGTATAATGCTCTATACACGCTGATTAGCTAGAGCTTGTGATTGGGTTCTTTAAATTCTCCATACACCTTTCTATTACATATGCCTCGTACATTAATCTCCAGGGAGCCTTTATAAAATAAAGTCTATTTTGATTGATAATAGAGCCATATGTACTTTTCTTTTGAACGTATTTATTCAAGATATCTATTTATCTATTAAAAAGATGGAATATCTTTTCCCCCTTGTAGTTTCAACAATTCTATTTTCTCATGATTTAGATGTGTAATGTGGTAAATAGCTTATAACTTTTTAAATTTTGGAGCACTTAGTTTATTTACTTTCATCTTTAATTAATTATATATTTAGATTAGAAAAGGCAGAGGAACCAGAGATCAATTGCCAACATCCGCTAGATCATGGAAAAAGCAAGAGAGTTCCAGAAAAACATCTATTTCTGCTTTATTGACTATGCCAAAGCCTTTGACTGTGTGGATCACAATAAACTGTGGAAAATTCTGAAAGAGATGGGAGACCACCTGACCTGCCTCTTGAGAAACCTGTATGCAGGTCAGGAAGCAACAGTTAGAACTGGACATGGAACAACAGACTGGTTCCAAATAGGAAAAGGAGTACGTCAAGGCTGTATATTATTACCCTGCTTATTTAACTTCTATGCAAAGTACATCATGAGAAACGCTGGGCTGGAAGAAGCACAAGCTGGAATCAAGATTGGGGGGGTACCATTTCACGCCAGTCAGAATGGCTGCGATCCAAAAGTCTACAAGTAATAAATGCTGGAGAGGATGTGGAGAAAAGGGAACCCTCTTACACTGTTGGTGGGAATGCAAACTAGTACAGCCACTATGGAGAACATTGTGGAGATTCCTTAAAAAACTGGAAATAGAACTGCCTTATGATCCAGCAATCCCACTGTGGGCATACACACTAAGGAAACCAGAAGGGAAAGAGACACGTGTACCCCAATGTTCATCGCAGCACTGTTTATAATAGCCAGGACATGGAAGCAGCCTAGATGTCCATCAGCAGATGAATGGATAAGAAAGCTATGGTACATATACACAATGGAGTATTACTCAGCCATTAAAAAGAATACATTTGAATCAGTTCTAATGAGGTGGATGAAACTTGAGCCTATTATACAGAGTGAAGTAAGCCAGAAGGAAAAACACCAATACAGTATACTAATGCATATATATGGAATTTAGAAAGATGGTAACGATAACCCTGTATACGAGACAGCAAAAGAGACACTGATGTATAGAACAGGCTTATGGACTCTGTGGGAGAGGGAGAGGGTGGGAAAATTTGGGAGAAAAAAAAAAAAAAAGACCATATGTATTGTACTATGTAGTTCTCCAAAGAGCATTGACAACGTATATATTTCTGTATAACTATTTCCTATAGTATATTAATTGTGCCAGTGGTGTGATATACTTGACTTATGACTGTGAAATCAAAAAAGTTTATATTTAAGTGAATGAGTCTGCTACTATATAATGTTTTACATAATTAAAATAAATTTCCATGTGTATGTAAAAAAAAAGACATTAATTTAGATGTATTATGAACATTTTGTGGATTTTTATCCTTTTTCTTTTACAGATATACATTGTTAATAGTTACAGATGAAATTATGCAATTAAAAAAAAAGAGACACTGATGTATAGAACAGTCTTTTGGACTCTGAGGGAGAGGGTGGGATGATTTGGGAGAATGGCATTGATATATGTACAATATCATATATGAAATGAGTCGCCAGTCCAGGTTCGATGCACGATACTGGATGCTTGGGGCTGGTGCACTGGGATGACCCAGAGGGATGGTATGGGGAGGGAGGAGGGTTCAGGATGGGGAACACATGTATGCCTGTGGCCGATTCATTTTGATGTATGGCAGAACCAATACAATATTGTAAAGTTTAAAAATAAAATTAAATTAAAAAAAAGATTGGGGGGAGAAATATCAATAACCTCAGATATGCAGATGACACCACCCTTATGGCAGAAAGTGAAGAGGAACTAAAAAGCCTTTGATGAAAGTGAAAGTGGAGTGTGAAAAAGTTGGCTTAAAGCTCAACATTCAGAAAACAAAGATCATGGCATCTGGTCCCATCACTTCATGGGAAATAGATGGGGAAACAGTGGAAAGAGTGTCAGACTTTATTTTTTGGGGCTCCAAAATCATTGCAGAATTTGCAGTAATTTGCAAAATTACTCCATGGAAGGAACGTTATGACCAACCTAGACAGCACATTGAAAAGCAGAGACATTACTTTGCCAACAAAGGTCTGTCTAGTCAAGGCTATTGTTTTTCCAGTGGTCATGTATGGATGTGAGAGTTGGACTGTGAAGAAAGCTGAGCGCCAAAAGAATTGATGCTTTTGAACTGTGGTGTTGGAGAAGGCTCTTGAGAGTCCCTTGGACTGCAAGGAGATCCAACCAGTCTATTCTGAAGGAGATCAGCCCTGGGATTTCTTTGGAAGGAATGATGCTAAAGCTGAAACTCCAGTACTTTGGCCACCTCATGCGAAGAGTTGACCAATTGGAAAATGGTCTGATGCTGGGAGGGATTGGGGGCAGGAGGAGAAGGGGACAGAGGATGAGATGGCTGGATGGCCTCACTGACTCGATGGACGTGAGTCTGGGTGAACTCCGGAAGTTGGTGATGGACAGGGAGGCCTGGCGTGCTGCGATTCACGGGGTTGCAAAGATTCCGACATGACTGAGTGACTGAACTGAACTGAAGTTTAGATTTATTTCTAAGTTTTTTTTCTCTTCTCTCTTGCCTTTTTCTTTTTCTTCTTGATACCAGAGTGTGGAAATCACTCATATTTTGTTCTATATGTATACTGTAACTATTCTATATATTTTAAGACAGATACTTGTTAAGGTTTTAAATTTGAGTTATAGTCTCTTCTCTAGAACAATACAGAAAACTTAAAAAAATTTAAACCCAGTTTCCTGTTCCAACTTTAAGGATAACACACATGTTTTTAATTATTTGTTCTCCCCAGGTTTGTGTACATTCTAATCCCCCAGCATAAGGTGTCCATATCCTGAAAGGTCTAGAACTCTGCAAGAAGAAATTGCACAATAGAACCTCTTGGCAGTTTTATATCTAAGAATTTTTTTCTTTAAAGCCTTTGGTTAGAATCAAGTAGTGTTGGATACCTTAAAATTCAGGAAAATAAATGACCAAATGTGAAAGTCAGTCATCAGAGATCCCATGCTACAGAAATCAGATCTGGTAATAAAGAAGTTGCTTACTCTTGGGGGTAATTATTGATAAATAACAGCTTTCATGGTAAGGGAGCTTGTAGTTTTCCATGGTTATGATCTATGGAAGATATCACTAACCTATACTAATATCACTGAGCACTCATACTGAGGTTAGGTGGGGCTACGCCGTTTGTTTTGCCCCCCCAACAAGGTGAGTAGAAGCTGCCTGTGTGACTTCTTGTGGGAAGCAGTGTTCTATACCCCCACACTCTGACCCAGATGGTCCAAGTCTCACATGGTGCAGAGATAGGATGATGGTATATCCATCAGTTAGCATCTCTGAAAAGCTACATGGAGAACAGTTGCTCTGAAGAGCTGCCAGAACTACAGCAAACTGCCTCATCAAGGAACAACCCTGTATTAACACAAAGGCTTGGGGATTACTTGTGACTGCAGCATAACCTAGCCAAATCTAACTAATATATTTAACTTCACTGGATGAAGCAAAACAAATACTATTTTTCCTCATGTTACATGTATTATTAGTGACACAGCAAGAGTATGTTGCTTTCATGGTCATCAACTTCTAAATATCAAAACCTGGAAGATAATTTCCCCTATAAATAAAATATAAGGCAATTATAAGATGATTAAATTAATAATCTTATTTCATTGCAGCCTAGTATAACTCCTACTGCTGCTGCTGCTAAGTCGCTTCAGTCGTGTCCGACTCTGTGTGACCCCATAGACAGCAGCCCATTAGTCTCCTCTGCCCCTGAGATTCTCCAGGCAAGAATATTGGAGTGGGTTGCCATTTCCTTCCCCAATGCATGAAAGTAAAATGTGAAAGTCAAGTCACTCAGTCGTGTCTGACTCTTAGCGACCCCATGGACTGCAGCCTACCAGGCTCCTCCGTCCATAGATTTTCCAGGCAAGAGTACTGGAGTGGGGTGCTGCGGGGAGCGAGCTCTGCCCGTGGCAAAGGTCATGAGGAAGGAGGCTTGGCATACGCAAAGGCGGGATCAAGCCTCAGGAGTCTCCCTGGAAATTCTCGAGCATCTACCCCCAAAACCAGAGTCTGCCTACTTTCTGCTTTGTGCTTTCACCTACACCTCTGACTTTACGGGGGGCTGTCCCCCACTACCTCTCTCTGAAAAAAGAGTTAGCTTACAGCTCCAGTTAATAATTCCTGGGTGTGACAGTGTTTCAACCTACAAACTCCTTTGGAAGTCCTCTAGCCTGCCTGAATAGGTTTTTCCGGCCACATGTGATTGCTCAGAGCCTCCCAACTGTGAGAGGCATGAGATGTTCTAAACTGTCTAAATACAGATTCCTTTGAGCAGTTAAAAGATTGATTAGAAATTGTATTGGTGAAGGGATTTTCACTTGTTGGGCCAATGTTTGCTGCTAAGTCTCCATATCCCTTACCTGCTGTGTCCCTGGCAGTGTATTGATTAATATAATTGGTGTAAATAGTAGCTTTAATGTTTGTAACCTGGGACCCTTGAGTTAATTCTTTTTCTTGTTATAGCTCACTACACCTTTGCTCTGTAGGAATGCAACTTTATCTAATGCTTTTGAAGGGTGGCGCTTATCACCTTTAGAGAAAAATAAGTTTTCTGAAGAAAGGGTCTTAAAATGTTAACAGGCCTCTGGGCCAGAAGATGATGCAAATCACCTAAACTTTTGCATATGATAAGTTTGCAGGAAGAAAGCCTGGCTTGCTGCATGACTCTACCCCTTCCCCCATTATCCTCTATGCATAACTTAAGGTATAAAAACTACTTTGGAAAATAAAGTGCGGGCCTTGTTCACCGAAACTTGGTCTCCCCATGTCGTTCTTTCTCTTACCTTCTGGCTGAATTATTCAGCCTCTTTTCTCCACTGAATTTCCTCACTGAGCTATCCTTATTCTATTACTCTTTATATCCTTAATTAACGTTTAATTAAGCAGTTGTTTCCTGATCCTCGCCGACGCCGTCCCCGCTTCCAATTCCCTGGATCCACCGGGGCTGGACCCCGGCAGGGTGCCATTGCCTTCTCCGATAACTCCTACTAAACTTCACTGAAATATTAAATGAAATCTCCTCTGTAATACTTATTGTTGCTGCTGCTGTTTAGATGCTAAGCTGTGTATGACTCTTTTGCAACCCCATGGACTGTAGCCCAGACAGATTCCTCTCTCCATGGAATTCTCCAGGCAAGAATACTGGAGTGGGTTGCCATTTCCTTCTCTAGGGGATCTTCCCCAACCAGGGATTGAACCCACGTCTCCTGCATTGGCAAGCAGATTCTTTACCACTGAGCCACCTGGGAAGCACCGCAATACTTACTAGGAACTATAAACTCGATTTCTTCTGACATAGCAATCCCCAGCTTATTAGAAGCAAAGCAGCGGTATTTTCCTTGAAAGTGAGATATGTGCCCATCATTTGGTATCCTGAAAGTCCCCCCATTGTTAGATACAATTATCCGAGGGTCAGAGAGATTAAAAGGCTTGTCATCCTTATTCCACAAGAATCTGTAAGATAAAACTAAAGTTAGCAACCCTGAAAAAAATCATAACTTATTTACAAACAAATATACAGAAATAAGAAAACCGAGACATTTTAAAATAAAAAGTATATAATACATCTATTTAACTGAATATAACAATACAAAAAAGGTATCTAAAATAATCTGAGAAATCTTATAAACTGCTATAGACTTAATGTTTATGTCTCCCTAAAATTCGTATGTTGAAGTCTATTTCCCAATGTATTGTAATAGTATTTGAGGGTAGGGCCTTGGAGAGGTGTTTATGTCATGAGGGTGAAGTCCTCACAAATGGGATTGCGGTCCTTATAAAAGAGATCCCATTCTTGCTCCCTTCTGCCATGTGAGGTTACAAGAAGATGACTGGCTGTGAACACCAAGCAGGTCATCACCAGACACCAAAGCTGCCGGTGATACTAAATCTGTCAGTGACTTGGTCTTGGTCTTCTCACCACCAGAGCTGTGAGAAATGTGTGTCTGTTGTTTAAGCCATTCAGTCTGTGATATTTTTATTGTAGCAGCCAGAACTGACTGAGACACAAGCCATGAAAAAGCTGTGACAATTGGAAGGGGAAAAAAAGATAAGTTTCATTCTGTTCTTTTAAAATTAAAGATATATTTTAAAACTTATCCAGTTGAAAAGATAATGTAGGATCTTTACTAATATTTCAGACATTACAGTATTTGGAGACTAAAAAATATAAATATATAATATGTCCGTGTGTGTGTGTGTGTGTGTCTGTGTGTGTGTGTATTTGAGAAGAGCTCACTCAAAATTCAAAAACACACAAGCAATTATTATCAAATTGGGTTATATAGTCTATCAATATTTTTAGACATATTTGTAACATAATTGAGACCATAATGAATGTATAATTTTTCCATTTAAGTTTTTCCAATTATTACAATGCTCTAAAGATAGATTTTATGACTACATTATCTTCTGACTTATGGCTCCTAATTAATTTCCCTAACCATTTTCACTTTTTCTCTTTTATGAACAATATTGTTACAAAAATTCTACGTATTTATTTTGGGTGGTAATTTCCCAAATATTTTATTATGGTAATTCCTTAAAAGTGAGATTGATAAACCCATAAGAAATATTTCATCACTTTTGATAAGCACTGAAGAATTATATTCCAGAAAAAACATAGACAATTTAATTCCCACTTCCATATGTAACAGTGTCCGTTCTATGGACATGGTTATAAAAAGTTTTTTGTTTTTTTTTAATCTTTAAAAATCTAATAGGTATATAGTGACTTCCCAATTAGATTTTATTTTATATATTAATAATGCACACCAATGTGAATATGCTCCAGGATGACATAGTCTTATATAACCTGACGCTTGTTCAAAAAGAATAGCAAAATCTTATAAGACACAATTTTCTTAGGAGCATGCCTGTCTCCTGACAACTTCTCTTACTTCTTTTCTCTCTGCATCTTTCATATTTTTTTGGTTTTAGGTGCAAATAACATATAGAATCTTTTCTTTAAAATTCTAATACCTTGAACTGGGATAACTGTGTATATTCAAAATTAAACATTTCCAACTTGTGCCATGCTGTATCTTTTCATTCATTCAAGGTTTCTTTACTCCTCCTACCCAGTATACATGCTACATAATTGATGCTACATAGTTTTTGCTATCACTCTTGGTGATGACATTGCTGTTACTAACAAATGGAATTTCTGGATTTGTTCCTTTGACTATTATGATGGGATTTTTTTTCTTTGTTTTCTAATTATTTTCTATTTTATATAATAAGGTATGTAATTACACCTTTAAAAAAAGAAAAATTAACCAATTTCATATGTATAAAATTTTCTTTTTGTCCATTGAATTTTATTGAGTTTTCAGATAGAATATCAATTATCTAATAAAGATAATAATAATACAGTATTAAATATTCTTTCAGTATCTATAGTCATTAAAAAAATTCCTACACAACTGTATTAGATATGACTTGAGAAGAATAAATAGTGCTAATAGCAGATACTCTATTCATGATTCTGAATTAGTACTTCATAATTAAACTTGATACTGGATATTGACATGATAAATATAACTCATCATTAATCATCCCCCATGATTGTATGGTGCATCTCTTGATATAATCAAGTTAACCAATATTTATATATAATAATATTGATTGATCCATATTTGCAGTAATTAATACATTCTCCTTCATTCCATTATAATTTATCCATATTCACATATATGAATTATATTATAGTTGGTAAAAGACAGAAAAGTGACAATTAAGAATGCCAATAATTTTTGGTAAAAGACAGAAAAATGACAATTAAGAATGCCAATAATTTTTAAAATATCAAATTATCAGGAAATAAAAATGTTATTCACAACACAATTTAAAATAATTAATTTCCATTCTTTCATCCTTAGTGGATGTAAAATGATCAGGTAAATCAATGAAAGTCTGTAGGTTTGCTTCTCATTCTAGAATCATTTAGAACTTTAAACTCTTGAATTCTCTTCATATCTTTTTCCTCTTTAATTTCAGTACTCACACAGTTCTTTCTCTCCAAACTAGTATGTACTTAGAAAAAACTTTCAGAGATTATTATTACCTATAGTAACAATTTTTTCATTAATAATAAAATACTAGATAAAATATACCATTTCATTTTTATTTTGCCATCTGAGTTAACATCTCTATAACAAAGTTAAGAATATCAAGTAACAACCTATTCACTGAATATATGTGTCACAGTTAAGACATGCAATAATAAATATGTATAGAATAACATTTATAAATATATTAACTTTGGTTTAATAAATGCCACCTTTCAATAAATAGAATCAAGTATTTTCTGTTATCTATCTAGCTTGTTCACTCATAAATAATCGGTGCATGTTTCCACAATGCCAAAGCCTATGCTAAATATTTAACATAAGATGATTTATGATAAAAATAATTTTAACTGGCAAAAGAACATGCATAGAATAACAAAGCTTTGTTTTTATAGACATAGCTATCATTCACTTGGAAATTTTTACTTTCAATAATGTGCAGATTTATAGTCCAATAAGCTTATAAAGATAGAGTAAAATTTAGTGTAAAGGATTGTATACTTTTAAACAACTACTTAGTTTGAAAACAATACTCACTTTGGTTCTGGATTTCCTTTAGCTACACATTCAATTTGAAAATACTCATCAAAAGGAAAGGCAACTTGCACTGTTGACTGCTTCACGATTGTTGGAACCTGTTGAACTAAATATTAAAATAAGTATTTAAATAATGTGCTCTCCAAAAACTGGTTGAAGTTAGTCTAGCTACAACAAAAATAATTTAAACACACTTTCTGTATTAGTAAGTACAACTAGAGAACAAATCTGACTTCCTCTTTGCAAAATGTAGTTAGCTCTAGGGAATATACTTCACTGCATCCATTTATGTTGTCATATATTTTTATAAACCCACAGTAATGTAACACTATAATTTTAAAACACCCAAGTTTATATTGGCATTTCATCTATGTTGATGTGTTTATGCATTTATACTTGGTTTGGTCATTGACAATTGACAATATTTGGTCACTGACCATATTTGATAACATACCTAATAATTTTATTTTTGGAAATTGGACTATTTCTTCATTCCTTAAGTGTATAGATTTTTTCCTTTATTGAATTAGTTACCTGTGATAAATTTCTAGGCATGGATACAAATGGTAATGACCCTGGATAAATGTAAACATGTCTAAGGATATTTACCACAAACAACCTATGAGTATAGTGGTTTCCCACAGTCATGCCACGAATGAATAACAGCGTTTTTAAAATGATGAAGCATTTTGCTGCTGCTGCTGCTGCTAAGTCACTTCAGTCGTGTCTGACTGTGCGACCCCAGAGACGGCAGCCCACCGGGCTCCCCTCTCCCTGGGATTCTCCTAATCATTACCAAAAAATAACCCCCTCCTCTTTATTTTTATTTCCATTTATTGATTTTGTTATATTTCCCCTGAGCTTGATTTTTATTTGTCACTTCTCATTTATAAATTTTTTAATATATTTTGCCACCTTGGGAGCTTGAGGGTATTCTCCTCCTTATAGAATTTAACACTAATGATTGTTAGGATAAAAATAATAGCTAATATATAATAGTTTCTTTAAAGAGGATTCCTCAAATTCAGAAATTCCTTTATCTTGTTGATAATTTTTTTTTCTTTTTGACATGTTAAATACCTTCCAGACAAATTTAAAAAGTAGAGGATAGCTTTGTATTTCACCCATTTAAGCAGAGGGATGGCATTTTGAGAATTATGACCATAAAATAAATGTTCTAATGCTGAAGATTCAAACTTGGATTAAGTTTTAAAACAGGACACCAATCATGATATACATTAAAAATCTGTCATGGAACATTCAATAGCTTTCAAAGGAAGACACTACAATTTTAGCACATTTATAACAAGCTCTGTAAGAAAACAGGATTGACTTCCTAAGAAAGTATAAATGGTTCAGTAGCTGAAATCTGACTTTGGCAAATAGGCTCTAAGAAAGCATTTTCTAAGTGTGACACACACAGGTGGTATTCCACAGTGGATACAAAGAGGCCCCAAACTCTGTGACCCTAAGCCAGGCCCAGAGCCACACTCTACTTTTCTCATTTGTAAAATTAGAGACTCAAGCCAAGTAAACAGACTTTTTGGTCACTGGATCCCTTTGCATTCTTAAATATTATATCTTCAAGTGGTTTTGTAAAGGTAGGTTGTATTTAACAATATTTACCATATTAGAATTAAAAGTGAAAAATCTTCTAAATATTTATTCACTTAAAACAATCCTATTACTCGTTAAAGTAAATAACATTTTATCAAAAATACTGAATATAGTGAGAAAAGTGGCATTGTTTTACATTATTACAAATCTCTGATATGTTAATGGACAATGGCTGGATTCTCCTATCTACCTCTGTATTCCATATGTTATGTTTTGTTGCAATAAATGAAGAAGAGCCAACCTTACACAGATGTGTACCTAAAAAAAGGCTGAAATATTTTATAGTTCTTTCTGATTTTTGTGGGCTTCCCTTGTGGCTCGGCTGGTAAAGAATCCGCCTGCAATGCAGGAGACTGGGCTTCGATCCCTGAGTTGGGAAGATCCCATCGAGAAGGGAAAGGTTACCCACTCCAGTATTCTGGCCTGGAGAATTCCACGGACTACATTCCATGGTACCTCAGAGTCAGACATGACTGAGCAACTTTCACTTTCTGATTTTTGTGGACACTGTTTTTGGATAGTACCCCAAAACTCATCAAGCATAGTTTCTTAAAGGTTTCTTGCAATATGAAATCAGAAACCTTATGGATATATTTTCATATTCTGTCATATTAAAATGTTTTATCCACGGGTGCTTTTTAAATCACGCATGATTTTGTGACATGTTAATATCCATCTGGAAAAACTATCAGTTACCTGAGTTAAATAAATCTTCCAAATACTGACACGTCATTACACAATATTAAAATTTCACATTTGTTAATATCGCTGATCTTAGAAATGCCTTAAATGTGGAGATGCTGTCAGTCTCACAGTAGAGGATACAAGCTTTCCACAATTCTAATATGTGCCTAAACACTCATATTTTATCATTGACAATATATATTATCAGTTATTTCTGTTGAAGTGACAGGCTCCCATGATTCATTTTGGGGAAAATATCCATCAAAGTAATGCAATTTTGTCTATCAGTAAAAATGATATCTGGCTTGGCACTCACATAATGACACAATCAAGGAAGACAGACTGTCATAGCAGAATTATTTTATATTTATTTCCAAATTCATCCTATTACATAGAATTATTTTACATGTATTTCCAAATTCATCCTACAGAATATTAAGAAGAATATTCGTTACATAGCAGAATTATTTTATATTTATTTCCAAATTCATCCTACAGAATATTAAGAAGAATGTACTCAAGGATGAAGATTTAATAAAATCAGTAATGCTTAACTGTTTCAATGAGGACAGTCTTAAGCAAAACTTTACTTTTTTTTTTTTTTTTTTTAAGATGTTTTGTTGTTGTTATTTTAGTGTAAGTATATGGTCCTGGGAATTCCATAAGTTTGGTGCCAACGCCTTGATCTGTGCTGGGCAAGTGCCTTTTTAGCACCATTGCTTTGGCAACATCAGTGCATAGTGGAACATCAACATGGTGTAAAAGTAAAAAGTGACATCTTGGTATTATTATGAAACATTTGATCAAATGGACTGCTTGAACAAATGTCTGTGACTCTGAGTGGTCCATGAATCACATTTTGAACACCAATGGCCAGCCTAGTGTGACAACTCAGCCATTTCCAATTCTAAAATTCTTTACTTTTGCCTAATGAATCTGATAATTGAATTTTACCAGTTTAGTGGCATTAGCCCAAGTTGAGGCTTTATCCAACTGGACATTTATAAACACTTTAATAACACGTGGAAAATATTCATATCTTCATTGACATTTACTTGGTTCTGACTACCACCTCTTTCTGTGTAGAGCAGGTCTTGAGCATATTGCAAATTCATATTATTTAAATGTTATTACAGTTATAAATGATGAGGGGTGATGCACAATAGCAACGGTCCCTAAGATATCAGCTAGTAACTTGTGAACAACTTGTTTATTAGAACATTATTCTTTGTTAAATTTGCAAAGGTTGTAAAGTCTCAGCCATAACTAATTATTCAGGGAATGAAGCTAATAACCTTTGGGTGTTTATAAGAATATATATTCTACATTATAAATCTTTTCCTCCATAATTAGGCCAATTACAGAGACACCAGACTCGTTGACATTCAAAGTGAATACCTGCCTTACTTCATTTGCCAGTTAGAGCTCTGGAGTACTGAAATAAATGGGTAATTTTCAGATGTTCTGAAAACATGTCATTAATATTTTATAACAATTGTTGTCTAAGGACATTACAGCATGAAAATGCATTAAGTAACTGAGACAACCAGAAATTAAAAAAAAAAAAAAAAACGTGTCTTATGTACTAATACAAAACTTCCTACCATCACTGATGAACTAAATGAGAAAAGATGGAAAGAAAATGTATAGTCTCTGCTCAGAAATCTGAATCAGGAATCCCAGTACATCTTTGGCACTACTGGGAAGAAAATGTAATTATTAACCTCTTTTCCATAAGGATTGCTAAGAACCTTGCTCTTAATTTTTGCACTGCATATTCAAACCCAAAGAATCAACTAAAGATGTATCATTTCAGGTTTTCAACCAGTGTTTGTACATATAGGCCAATATATAAGATGTGTAGGCGAACAGATTTTCACTTTGAATAAAACAGAACTTTAAATTTGTACATCTGTACAATAGGTCTGAGGTCAGTACTAATCCTTTGAAGTTTAGATGATCTGCAAAGAATATTTTCAATGCTAAGATTATAATGATCAATGTATCTTATATTATGACTCTCCAAATTAGGTATAAAAGAGATAGTAGGGATCCATACTTGAACTGTATGGATAAAAATATGTAAATAATCCCAAGTGCTTATAAACAGGAAATTCTCCTAAACTGTACTTTAAATACTTCACATATTATTACATAAATTGTGTTTCCAGGTATACTATTTTTCAACTTCTAGTTACTATAACTTGTTCAAGTTGATTTATAATGGTTAAAGATTTACATCCATTTTTACTGATACCAACATATGCTAAGATACATATACCCCCAAAATGACTAACATTTTGATATGACTTCACCCCATAGAATGCTTTAAATTTGCAGAGGTGTTATATTATACTTTTAGTTGTGTACTATGAAAATGCATTTTCAATATTTTTCTAATTATTTTCATTCTTGAATAGATAATTATTGTGAAAAACAAAGTTCATTCATCTCCTCTTTTGTCCTGATTGGTTGAATGCCATTAACTTCTGAGTCACAACTCTCTCTAAAATAAACTAATCAAATACATTAAAGAAATAACTGTTGCTAATATTGCAGATTACCTTACATGGTAAAATACCACCCGATCTATAGGTTGTATTTCTTGTTATGTGCCGTTTGCCTAAAAGTATAAAAGCCTGAGCTGCAAAATAATTAATTATCGCAAGCAGCCAAGTATAAGCCTTCTGAAAAATTTAAAAGGAGAACATGAATTCCATGTAGATTGCTGTAAGACTGGTAGAAATATGGCAGAAAAATCACATGTTCAATATATAATTATTCAACTTGAAAATCAAAATGTACATATGGACTTCCAAAGTAGGTATTGAATATTGTCACTTTACCTGAAAGTGGTATATCAATAGCTGTTGAGAATTTTAACAGGAAGAAAATTAGAGATGTGATTAATCCTCTTCCACTTAACACCACCTCCATTGCTCTTCAGGAAGGAGGCAGCCCAGAAAGAATGAAAATCGTAATGTCTTTTCTTACTTTCGATCAGAAGCTGGTTACAAACAAACACACCTGGAAACAAACAAACAAAAGAGTAACACATACTTTAAGTTCATGTACTGTAAATGGTCAACATAACAGAAGTTGAATATATTTTTCTGTTGGCAATAATTTCCTCTTTATCAAACTGTTCTCAAATAAATTCATACAAATTAAGTTTTTCCTCTTTGTATTTAAAATAAAGGACAGTTGATATGGTAAACCATAAACTACTCCCATAATTTTTTTTTTTTTGATCAGAGGAATTTTTACTTGGAATGTACTCTGCTGCTGCTGCCGCTAAGTCGCTTCAGTCGTGTCCGACTCTATGCGACCCCATAGACAGCAGCCCACCAGGCCCCACCGTCCCTGGGATTCTCCAGGCAAGAACACTGGAGTGGGTTGCCGTTTCCTCCTCCAATGCATGAAAGTGAACAGTGAAAGTGAAGTCACCCAGTCGTGTCCGACTCTTAGCGACCCCATGGACTGCAGCCCACCAGGCTCCTCTGTCCATGGGATTTTCCAGGCAAGAGTACTGGAGTGGGTTGCCATTGCCTTCTCCGGGAATGTACTCTAGTACATTCTAATAAATGTCAGTGGCTTTGAGAGTAACTTCAGTTAGGTAACTTCATTCAAAAGGTGACTCGTTTTCAATCTTTATTTTAAGCATTTAACCTCATTTGAGTTGTTCACTGTCAGAAATTTAATATTTTATTTCCCTGGCAAAAGAACTGTTCATATTCAAAATTATCACACTAACAGAAAGTAAATAGCAGGATACAGGGAAGGGAATAGGAAGAATGAATGGTTAAGACCAGCCACTACAACTAAAATTCATGAATCTAGACTTGCCTCAATAAAAACATAAGAGCATCAGTTAATTTCCACTTTGGCAGAAAGTTTATTCATTCCATTGTTGACAGAAATATATTAAGGGTTAAAATATAAATTTCTCCTTACTTTCTCTTGTGATTTTGTTTTATTCTGACATGATAATAGATATTCAAACATTAATTATCATGTACTGTTTTATTGTATTTTACTGTTCTATATTATTTTATTATATAATATTTATAATATATTATATATTATTATTTAATAGTTTATAATAATGTACTATTTTATGATACCACTAGACCATTCAGGGATGACCTAAATCAAATCCCTTATGTCCCTTATGATCACTTCATGGCAAATAGATGGGAAAACAGTGGAAACAGTGACAGACTTTATTTTGGGGGGGCTCCAAAATCACTGCAGATGGTGACTGCAGCCATGAATTTAAAAGACTCTTGCTCCTTGAAAGAAAAGTTATGACCAACTTGGACAGCATATTAAAAAGCAGAGACATTACTTTGCCAACAAAGGTCCATCTAGTCAAGGCTATGGTTTTACGAGTAGTCATGTATGGATGTGAGAGTTGGACTATAAAGAAAGCTAAGTGCCGAAGAATTGATGCTTTTGAACTGTGTGTTGGAGAAGACTCTTGAGAGTCCCTTGGACTGCAAGGAGATCCAACCAGTCCATTCTAAAGGAGATCAGTCCTGGGTGTTCTTTGGAAGGAATGATGCTAAAGCTGAAACTCCAGTACTTTGGCCACCTCATGCGAAGAGTTGACTCATTGGAAAAGACTCTGATGCTGGGAGGGATTGAGGGCAGGAGGAGAAGGGGATGACAGAGGATGAGATGGCTGGATGGCATCACTGACTCAATGAACATGAGTTTGAATATGCTCCAGGAGTTGGTGATGGACAGGGAGGCCTGAAGTGCTGTAGTCCATGGGGTCGCAAATAGTTGGATGTGACTGAGCAACTGAACTGACCTGAACTGCTTTATGGAATGAATGATTCTTTAACTTCAACAGTGATTCCAAAATTTTAAAAGTTTTACACACATGATTTCATATAATCCCTTAATAACCCTTTTATCCTCCTACCCCTAGATTGCCATTTCCCCCACTTTCCTCTATCCACTGATACGGTAAGTTTGTTCTCTATATCTGTGTTTGCTTCTTGCTTCTTTTGCTTTATTCACAAGTTGTGGGTTTTTTAGATTCCACGTATCAGTGATATCATACAGTATTTGTCATTTTAATGCCCTCCATCAATGTTACTGCAAAAGGCATAATGTCATTCTTTTTATGACTGAGTAGTAGTCCATTGTGTGTGTGTGTATGTATGTATGTATGTATATGTGAGTGTACCACGTCTTTATCCATTCATTTGTTGGTGGATACTTAGGTTGCTTCCATACCCTGGCAATTGTAAACAATGCCGCAATGAAAGTTGGGAGTGCATGTGTCTTTTCAAATTAGTCTTTTGGGGTTTTCAAAGATATATACCCAGGAGCAGAAAGCTGGGTCATATGCTAGTTCTATTTTTATTTCTTTGAGAACTCTTCATACTGTTTTCCACAGTGGTTGCACCAATTTATATTCCTACCAACAGTATATGAGGGTTCCCCTTTTTCCACATCCTTGTCAATATACATTATTTATTTTTTGGTGATAGACATTCTGACATAATAAAAGCCATATATGACCATCCCATGGTCTTCCCTGGTGGCCCAGATGGTAAAGAGTATGTCTGCAATGCAGGAGATCCTTGTTCAATCCCTAAGTTGGGAAGATCACCTGGGGAAGGGATGACTACCCACTCCAGTATTATTGCTTGGAGAATTCCATGGACAGAGGATCCTGGCAGGCTATATAGTCCATGAGGAAGCAAAGAGTTGGACATAACTGGGAGACTGAACAACAACAGGAGGTGAAAGACCTTACTCAGAAAACTAAGACACTGATGAAAGACATTAAAGATGAAACAAACGAATGTAAAGCTATACTGTGTTCTTGAATTAGGAGAATTAATATTGTTAAAATGACCATAGTACCCAAGGCTATATACAGATTCAATGCAATCTCTATCAAAATACCAAGTGCCTTTTTTGCAGAACTAGAATGAATAATTTTAAAATTTGTATAGAAACACAAACACCACAAATAGCCAAAGCAATCTTGATAAAGAAGAACAGAGCTGGAGGGATCACAGTCCCTGACTTTAGAGTATACTACAAAGCTACAGTAACCAAAGCAGTATGGTACTGGAACAAAAACAATCACATTGATCACTGAAACAGAATAGAAAGCCCAGAATAAACCCACTCACTTAAGGTCAATTAATCTACAACAAAGAAGGCAAAAATATATGATAAGCAGGCAAGAATACTCAATAAGTGGTCCTGGGAAAATTGGACACCTATGTGTAAAACAATGAATTTATTAAATTTTTTTCATATATTAAAAAAAAAAAACTCAAAATGGTTTAAAGACTTAAATGTAAGACCAGATACTATGTAACTCCTAAAATGAAACATCAGCAGAATATTATCTGACATAAATTGTTAAAATAATTTTTTGGATCTGTCTCTTAAAAGAAAGGAAACAAAAGCAAAATTAAACAAATGGGACCTAATTAAATTTAAAAGCTTTTACACAGCAAAGGAAACCACTGACACAATGAAAAGGCAATCTATTAAATGGGAGAGGAAACTTGCAAATGATATAATGTAACCCTAAAAATGAATTTGCTTTAAAATGTGATAATTATTTTTTCCAGGTATTTACTTTTCTGTAAAAAGAATTTATTCATTCATTATAACTAGTAGAAAAATTAATGTAAGTAGAGTCAGATAAGCAATTTAATTTATATTTAACTCCAAATATCTTGACTTTTTAAAATTTCTTTTTTTTTTGTAGAAGTATTATGATATAGATATATGGTGAACAAAGTAAGGGATAATTACTACATAAGGGGAAGAGATTACAACATCACATTTGAGCTGAAGATTTTTATTTTTATTTATTTATTTTTTTAATATTTTTTTCTTTCTTTTTATTTAAAAAAAAAAAAAAAACCCTCCTCCCTCCCCACACCATCCCTCTGGGTCGTCCCAGTGCACCAGCCCCAAGCATCCAGCATCGTGCATTGAACCTGGACTGGCATCTCGTTTCATACATGACGTTTCACATGTTTCAATGCCATTCTCCCAAATCTTCCCACCCTCTCCCTCTCCCACAGAGTCCATAAGACTGTTCTATACATCAGTGTCTCTTTTGCTGTCTCGGCTATCAAGTTGTACCTCAAGATATTATGCAGTAGAGCTTTTCATACAGTTATGCAAGTAGGTAAAATCCAAAGTAGTAACTAATGCTACTGTGTTACTGTTATAAAATAGAAAGTCTAAAAAGACAGCAACACATTTATATTTTGACTACAGTTATATTGATCATGAAGGAAAATACTCCCAACTCCCTCGACGACATTCACAAAATGTTATGAATCTTTGTTCTTAGAGTAATGTCAATTTTACTTTGTCTGATCTAATTTGACCCATTTGTAAAATGGAAATTGGAAAAAAAAAAAAAAACTACCCTTGCGTGGTTCAGAATATTTCCTAAAATGAAAAATAACTTACGCTGGTAATTAAAAGTATTTTCAAAAAGGTTATTATGTTAAATGACACCATTTTCCTGGTGAAATGAATTATCCCAGTCAACAAAATAAAATGTGAAAAAAATTGATTTCATTATAAAAAGCAGAACATTGCCTGAAGACAAAAAACTCAGTTCTACATTATTTGTAGAGAGAGAATGAATCATTTAGCTACTTCTAAGGTAAAAATGTAAGATGAAAATGTTAATTCCTTGACCTTTGAATTTTCCTTTTCCTTCTCTTGAAATACTGTGATAATATACCATGATAATAATCTAAATTCATTGTTTATAGTTATATATAAACATTTACCTGCAATTTATTACTTAATATTCTGTTCCATTAATAGTCAATGCTGATTTAAAGGTGTTTTATGCATTTGAGCAATCCTCTATCTGTAGGGAGTAAGGCTTTCAAATGCTATTAAGAGACCAAATTTCCAGATTAATCTGTCATCCTACCCTGAAATAGAGAATAAAAATACTAGACAGTCAAATAAGTGAGAACAGGCTTTAATTTCAATTAATTACTGATTTAGGTTAGTGAGCTCAACTGTCTCTAATTGCCATAGTAAAATATCTCATAGATATGAATTGTTCTACAGTGACAGTATGACTTTTATAATTTTAATGATTTTAACCACATGGTCTTGATCCAAGAAATTCTCTCCCATAAAAGCATGCCACACTGAAGCCCTGGCTTAATATAAGGATATAAATTCAGTCCCATAACAAACAATGATGACATCCTTAGTTTCCAGAATAGGGGTAACAGTTAGTTTTATATCTGACCTTATCACCTGCAGGGATTAGCTTCAATTTACCTGAGACTTATAGTTAAGAGGCTGTTACATAAAAGTAACTGGAAGTTAAAATATGACCCCCTGCAAGCAACACTCCATTAGGTGGTGATGATGACAGCCCCAAACAGCTTTCATACTGAAAAGGGAATGTCGGTCATAATCTCACCGTCAGAAGGCATAAAAGGGCATACTATTAGTAATTAGGTTTTACAACAGTACAATAACAATAAAAGCACATTCTCATTTATCTTTGTTCAAAGAATACAAATTTAGAGAATCCGTGGTGGCTCAATGGTAAAGAATCCGTCTGTCAGTGAAGAAGACACAGGTTTGATCTGTGATCCGGGAAGATCCCACTTGTGATCCGGGAAGATCTCTCCCATGCAAGAGCCCGGAGCCACAACTGCTGAGCCCACCTGCTGCAGCTACTGAAGCCTGCGTGCCCTAGAGCCTGTGCGCCACCGCAACCAGAAGCCTGCCCGAGAGAAGCCACCGCAATGAGAAGCCTGAACACTGCAACCAGAGAGGAGCCCTGCCTCTCTGCATCTAGAGAAATGCCTACGCAGCAACAAAAACCCAGCACAGCCATAAATTTAAAAAAAAATTTTTTTTGAAAGAATATTAATTTAACGCTTTACATCAAAACTCAAGATAAAAGTCATTATTGGAACTCAGGATGGTGCTGACACTAAGACAATAAAAAAAATATATACTAAACTATTTTTGAGGCATAGTTACATAAAGCTGATTAAATGACATTAACTCAGATCCAAAAAAGAACCAATGAATTTTTATGACTCTGGACCAACTGGGTTACATCTTCCTGCCATGCTAGATCCTGCTCAGAAACAAACAAAATATTCATGACATCTCACTCAAAAGGAAATGGATGTCTCACTGTTATTAAATTGACCCTTCCTGACTTAACTTTTCCAGAATGACTAGCGTGACAAAAACTAGGAAAACATTGGTTTCAACAGAAACAGAAACATGGATAGGCATGCATACCACACAAGACGCTTCTAATACAGCAATAAGAAAATGAAGGTCTTTGTTTCTCCAAAACAGCAGCCTCTAACATACACGCATCAACAACATTACAAAGTGAACCCATAGATCTGTATCATGTTCTTAACACAGCTTCACTGCGGTAAATCTGAACAAATTACCCTCTTAACTTATTCATTTTCTGCTTTAGGAACTGGAGGAGAGGTGGCTTAGCCTTTCCATTCCACCTGGCCTCCGTAAGTAAATGTCAAGATACTGCAGACTGCTGACCAGCCACAAAAGAGAAAAATATGTAGTAAATAAGAATATGGAGAATGGAGTCAGTTTATCGTGACTTCAAAGCAATCACTCACTAATTATGTAGCCATGGGCACTTCATTTAACCTTTACCATTCACTTCTATAAACGAATATAAGAGTTGCCACCCTGTAAGCATACTTAGCGAGTGTTAAGTGAGGTAATATATGTTTAACATACATTGAGTGAGTGAGTGAGTGAGTGAGAGAAAGTAGCTCAGTCGTGTCCGACTCTTTGTGACCCAATGGACTATACAGTCCATGGAATTCTCCAGGCCAGAATACTGGAGTGGGTAGCCTTTCCCTTCTCCAGGGGATCTTCCCAACCCAGGGATCAAACCCAGGTCTCCTGCATTGCAGGCAGAGTCTTTACCAGCTGAGCCACAAGTGAAGCCCAAGAATACTGGAGTAGGCAGCCTATCCCTTCTCCAGCGGATCCAGGAATCGAACCAGGTCACCTGCATTGCAGGCGGATTCTTTACCAAATGAGCTATGAGGGAATCCCTAGCATACATGACAGGATAATAAATGCAATTTACTACTAGTGACACTGACGGTAACTTCGTTGTTAGTGGTAACTAGGATATAGCCTCTGGTAATAATATTTTGATTCAAAGAGTATAGATAACCTGTAGGGCTTCTATTAGAGTAATAAAATCATAATGACTTAAAACACTTTTCACTAAACTATCTAGTTCAGTTCAGTCGCTCAGTAATGTCCAACTCTGAGTGACCCCATGGTCTGCAGCACCCCAGGCTTCCCTTCTCCATCACCAACTCCTAGAGCTTACTCAAACTCATGTCCATTGAGTTGGTGATGCCATCCAGCCATCTCATCCTCTGTCGTCCCCTTCTCCTCCTGCCCACAATCCTTCCCAGCATCAGAGTCTTTTCAAATGAGTCAGCTCTCCGCATCAGGTGGCCGAAGTATTGGAGTTTCAGCTTCAACATCAGTCCCTCCAATGAACACCCAGGACTGATCTCCTTTAGGATGGACTGGTTGGATCTCCTTGCAGTCCAAGGGACTCTCAAGAGTCTTCTCCAACACCACAGATCAAAAGCATCGATTCTTTAGCACTCAGCTTTCTTTGTAGTCCAACTCTCACATCCATAAATGACTACTGGAAAAATCATAGCTTTGGCTAGACTAACATTTGTAGGCAAAGTAATGTCTCTGCTTTTTTAGTATGCTGATCATGGCTTTCCATCCAAGGAGCAAATGTCTTTTAATTTCATGGCTGTAGTCACCATCTGCAGTGATTTTGGAGCCCAAAAAATAGTCTCTCACTGTTTCCATTGTTTCCCCATCCATTTGCCGTGAAGTCATGGGACAAGATGCCATGATCTTAGTTTTCTGAATGTTGAGTTTTAAGCCAACTTTTTCATTTTCCTCTTTCATTTTCATCAAGAGGCTCTTTAGTTGTTCTTCATTTTCTGCCATAAAAGTGCTGCCATCTGCATATCTGAGGTTATTGATACGTCTCCCAGCAATTTGATCCCAGCTTGGGCTTCATCCAGCCTGGTATTTCACATGATGTACTCTGCATAGAAGTTAAATAAGCAGGGTGACAATACACAGCCTTGACATACTCCTTTCCTGATTTTGAAACCAGTCTGTTGTTCCATGTCCAGTTCTAACTGTTGCTTCTTGACCTGCATACAGATTTCTCAGGAGGCACATCAGGTGATCTGGTATTCCTCTTTAATAATTTCCCAGTTTGCTATGATCCACACAGTCAAAGGCTTTGGCATAGTCAATAAAGCAGAAGCAGATGTTTTTCTGGAACTCTCTTGCTTTTCCAGTGATCCAACAGATGTTGGCAACTTGATCTCTGCTTTCTCTGCCTATTCTAAAACCAGCTCGAACACCTGGAAGTTCAAGGTTCACATACTGTTGAAGTCTGGCTTGGAGAATTTTGAGCATTACTTTGCTAACGTGTGAGATAAGTGCAATCGTGTGGTAGTTTGAGCATTCTTTGGCATTGGAATGAAAACTGACTTTTTCCAGTCCTGTGGCCACTGCTGAGTTTTCCAAATTGGCTGGCATATTGAGTGTAGCACTTTCACAGCATCATCTTTTAGGATTTGAAATAGCTCAACTGGAATTCCATCACCTCCACTAGCTTTGTTCATAGTGATGCTTCCTAAGGCCCACTTGACTTCACATTCCAGGATGTCTGACTCTAGGTGAGCGATCACACCATCGTGATTATCTGGGTCATGAAAGTCTTTTTTATATAGTTCTTCTGTGTATTTTTGCCACCTCCTCTTAATATCTTCTGCTTCTGTTAGGTCCATACCATTTCTGTCCTTTTTTGTGCCCATCTTTGCATGAAATGTTCCCTTGGTATCTCTAATTTTCTTGCAGAGATCTCTAGTCTTTCCCATTCTATTGTTTTCCTCCATTTCTTTGCACTGATCACTGAGAAAGGCTTTCTATCTCTCCTTGCTATTCTTTGGAACTCTGCATTCAAATGGGTGTATCTTTCCTTTTCTCCTATGCCTTTCTCTTCTCTTCTTTTCACAGCTATTTGTAAGGCCTCCTCAGACAACCATTTTGCTTTTTTGCATTTATTTTTCTTGGTGATTGTCTTGATCCCTGCCTCCTGTACAATGTCACAAACCTCTGTCCACAGTTCTTCAGGCACTCTGTCTATCAGATCTAATCCCTTGAATCTATTTGTCACTTCTACTGTATAATTGTAAGGGGTTTAATTTAGGTCATTCCTGAATGGTCTAGTGGTTTCCCCTACTTTCTTCAATTTAAATCTGAATTTTGTAATAAGGAGTTCATGATCTGAGCCACAGTCAGTTCCCAGTCTTGTTTTTGCTGACTGTATTTACTGGTGAAATGCTATTAATAGATTTTAAACACTCTACTAAATAGAGTTGTTTTTTTTTTCTTTTTTAAGGTGTGGGTGGACCATGTTAGATTGATAACAAAAAGTCTTCCATTCTCATGCATCCACATGCTTTGCCAGATGACATTACATGTATTTCCTCACTTCTTCAATCTGGTCGGCTTTGACCAACAGTGTAAGTTCTGAGTTGGGGCTTCAAGAACTCATGCATGTTTTATTCTCTCTTTTGGAACTCTGCTCAGTATAGACTGCACTAGCTACTACCGGAAGAGGAGCGACATCTTCGCATCACCCTCTATAATCCTGGCCAACAGCCAGCCAGCCACCAATGTGGAAGGACAGCCACCCTACATGAGCCAGCCCCAGATGACCTGCCAGTTGGACACACATCTAAGAGCAGCCTGATCAGTATCCACCCAAGACTGGTTAAGATCAGCAGAACTGCTTGTGTCCTGCCTGGGGATCAGGACACCCTACCCACAAACATGCACTTTGACATATTGAGTATTTTAAGCTGAAGGAATTTTAGGAACGGGAAGGCCTGAAGGACTCTTTGACCTTCTCCTGAAGCAAATTCATAAAACCTTCATGTAAGAGCTGCCCTCCTCTACCATGAGGAAAAGGAACATCCTTATCTCTGAAGATGGAGGGATGCTGCCAAGAATCCAAACAAACAGACCTTGCCAAGTTTCCTGCAGGTCACTACACTCAGCTCAGATGCCTTTTTTCCTACTACATTTCTACAACTTTCTGCTCTTTCTCAAGTGTAGCATGAATAACCATTTATTCAGGTCTTTATTTCCTTATGCTGCTGAGTCATGTCAGTTGTGTCCGACTCTGTGCAACCCCACAGACGGCAGCCCATCAGGCTTCCCCCATCCCTGGGATTCTCCAGGCAAGAACACTGGAGTGGCTTATTTCTTTATGAGGGCTCCCATATCACATAAAACTTAGATTAACAGAAACATGCAACTTTATTTAATACGCCTTTTGTTTCAGAGACCCACTCAAGAGGAGCAGAAGAGTAGAAGGGAAAATATATATATTTCATCCTCTATAGACCGGAACAAATGGTAGACTAACCAACAATAACAAACGTGTCTTTTATGAAATCAATCTGTTTTAGCATGGTTGCAATGCAGGAAGGGCTAACTGATCTAGTGCAGAAAGCATAAAAGAATCGATACAGTGTTGATAAATGCTGAAGCTATGCAATAGATATATATATGGAAATTCTTTATTTTGAGGTATATTTTAATATTTCCATAATAAAGACATTTTTAATGTTTATTCAATCAATGGAAATCAGAGATTATCCTGAAGTATTCCGATAGCAGTAAGGAGATTCCTTAAGGCAAAACAAAGTCTTGAGAACTTTCACTAGCTTACTTGTAGAACAAAAGAAAACAGGAAGAAAGGTTTCTTTAAGGCTACCATGCTATCCAGACCTCTTCTGTTTGAACTAGATTCATACTGAATCCCTTTGAGCGTAAGTGTATCTCTGCTCCACACATCCAGAACAACAATTATATAATGTAACACAATGCTTGTTTCTTATTGCTTTATGATTTTGTAATGTCATGGTCGAACTAAAGAAAATATAAACCCAAAATATAGTAATTATTTTAATCTGGGTAGCTGTTAGTAGAATACTTGATGCCTTCTGGTATTTCTTTCATGCTTTGAGTCTTAACTCACTGATTTTGCACTGTTTCTATTGGAGTCTGCTTTAGATTCCATTACTAAAATATAAAAAAGGCAAAAAGGAATAGAATAAATCAAGATTACATTTTCACACTGAACTATTATATGCTACCTTTCTAAATTGAAGAGAAACACAAGTATTTTAAAATTAAATGTCTTGTTGCTTTTGTTAATATATTCTGCATAATAATCATTCCTAACAGCCACTTGTTTTTTACACTTAACAGTAATGGTGTCATGTTTACTCAAAAACCTCTGACACTATTGTTCTCCAAAGGTCCTACTGAATTATAAATGCTTTCTTCCTTGAAGGAAATAATGTAATGCAAATTCATATAATTTAATCTCAAAATATGGACATTCCTACTTCCTTTTAAAATGAACCAGAATCTGACCAGTGAGGTAATTGATCAAAAACAGCTTAGAAGGCAGCTAGTTCAAGATACTAAAATTTATCTTGGTGGTATTTTCCACATTCTTGCTATTTTCTGTTAATAATAATTTTTCACAAACATGCTCAGGTCAAATTTCTAAAGAGAAAATATAATAAATCAGCTTCAAAAGAAAAAAAAACCTCTCATGATCACTGTTTCTAAAAGCCTTATATCTACTGCAACAGCTACACAAAGCAGCCATGTCAGCGGCTGTCCATCTGCCATTTCTAAAGAAGGCATAGAAGGTAATCAGCCCCCAAAAGTGCTGTGTTGACATTCCTCTTTACTGAGAAACAGCATGAAGTTGCTGCTGCCACCATGATTTCTGGGGGTCGGAATTAACTTCATGCATGCTAAATCATTAAATAACGTTTTCAACTAAGAAGCTTGAAATAGATCAGCAACTTTTATTATAATCAGCAGGAAGAGATATATTATGACCCTGGTATCCAAATTGCAGCTTTAAAAATAACTCAATGGATCTGTGTAATAGTCTGGCTTGGTGTCATATCATAGAATTATGTAAATTGCATTTTATTTTCAAAAATAAGGGCTTGAGAATTAGTGACACTTTGTAACACAAAGTGTCTTATACAAAGCCATCTGACATTTTCAGGATGGGGTGGATGTCACCCTCACTTCCCTGGGACCTCACGTGCCCCTTTACACAACTCCATTTTATGTGCTTATCAAGCTAAACGATTCCCTTCATTCCAAAATTAGGTCTTATAGGGAGGAAGTCCAGCATATTTCCATAAGCCTAAAGTGTGATCTGAATCACTCAACACCTTGAAACTGGGAAAGGATAAACACAAAGAAAATGAAAAGGCTTTTGTTCACTCACATGCTTGGCTAATACCATAAATCAATTTACAAGTGTCATAAACACGGTAATCCTGAAATAACTGTTAATGGGCTTTTTGCTCTGAAAACAAAGGAAATATTGTACATTACAGCTAAATCCATTCAAACTGTTTCATGTCACTGAAATGACAAGACAAAAGAATTGTTTGGAGTTATAATTCACCATCCCTGCAGGAGATGAAATAAATGTAGATTTTTACTATGAGCCAATTGATTTTATTGGGAAAATGTCACCATTAATTAATAATTATGTTGGATAAACTAATATCATTAATATATTATCATTTGTTTGATTAAATAGCAAAATACTGTGCTTGAACACTGACAGGAATAGAACTAAATCTAACAGTTTTTTGTCTGTCTGTTTTCCTTTTATTTACCTATAGATCCCAAATTCTTACCAAGCAGTATTCTGAGACAATATCTAATTCAAATCCTTTCAAAATGGAGAAAGAGAAAAGAACCAGATCTCAAGGTCACTTGACTACAGCGATGGAGAAAATGATCTATCTTACATCCCCACATGTAAGTCATGTACTGAGTCACTTCTCACAAAACTCTTACACAGTGATAATCACCTCGTGAACTTTTTAAAAATTGAGGAATAACACAGATGTTCTAAAGTACACAAAATTTAGGTGTATAGCTCAGTGAATTTTTGCATATGTATACATTTGTGTCACCACTTTTCAAACCGTTTAAGGAGTTCTAGTGACACAAAGCATTATATTAGCTTCCTTCCTGGAGGGACTCCAGATGCCCAGTTCACAGGAGAGCAAACCAGTTTGTGCTCCTCTAGCCTACGGCATCCAAATGAGGGCGGCATCTGGGTTATGTGGGGTGGGGGACATGTATAATTATAATTTTTATTTATAATTTTTAAAGAATAAATTATATACAATATATTTATTATATTAAATATAACATTTTTAAAAAAGAAAATTTATTTAAAATGTACATAGGTTTTAGATGGTTTTAATATGCCTTTTTTACTTTTCTGTATTAGTCAAATGTTTCTCATGTACATGCTCTACTTATAAAACTAAAATAAAGGCTCTCAAGTTATTTTTTGCACTTGCTTCATGAGCATATTTGTAAGAGATTTTATACTCCTCGGGGCACATGCCACATCCTATCCACCCTTATTCTGCATGTCAAAACCATAGGAGACACTCAATAAACCTTTATAAATAAATGAATGAATGAATTTCATACACTCATTCACAAAAGAATATATTCTGCATAAATGTAGAATGTTGATAAAACTCTAAATACATCTTTTTTGTTGTTCGTTCAAAGACAACTCAGAAATTAAATTTTCCTAGTCATTAAACTAAGCAAGGATTGTATATGTAAAACATTGATGTAAACATTGCTAGGCTTGTTTCAATAACAACTGCTAACATAAGTAGAACTTTCAATGAATATGATTAATTTTTATCAGCGTTTATTTGAGGCCAACTATTTATATAGCTTTTAGTGTTCTGACAATTGCCAACAGAAGTGAAGTACATTTTCTAAAATTTACTTTAGAATACTTCAACATAAACGATGTTAGAGTTGCACAGATATGATGTGTGTGTGTGTGCTAATTTGCTTCAGTTGTATCTGACTCTTTGCAGTCCCATAAGCTGTAGCCTGCCAGGTTCCTCTGTCCACGGGATGCTCCAGGCAAGAAGACTGGAGTGGGTTGCCATGCCCTCCTTCCAAGGGATCTTCCCGACCCAGGGATTGAACTGGAGTCTCTCCTGACTCCTGCCCTGGCAGGTGGGTTCTTTACCATAGTCCCACCTCTAACCCATAATCTTCCCAGATGGCTCAGTGATAAAGAATCTGCCTACAATGCAGGAGGTGCAGTTTCAATCCCTGGGTCAGGAAGAGCCCTTGGAGAAGGAAATGGCAACCCACTGCAATATTCTTGCCTGGCAAATTTCATGGACCGAGAAGCCTGGAGGGCTAGGGGTCGCAAAGAGTCGGATACAACTTACCGACTAAGCACGCATGCATGCATAGTTTAGGTAATATTTGAAAGGTTTTAATCAAAACTCTTCTCAATTTCTAATCAAATGTAAAATTGGCTATTACAAGTGCTTCAGCTATCTTTATTTTTTTAAGTATCAGATGGCTTGTTCATCACCAGGAAAAATGTTACAAGAATGTTCCATGGTAAAACAAATAGTGTTCAAGATATAGAAGGACTATCTTGAAATATTTGTCCAGAAACAAGCACCCCTACATAAATAGGATATAAAAATCAAGCAAGCCCTACAGCCTACAATTCCACTGTACTCTTGGCTAAGAATCCTACTCGTTCCTGCACTGACAGTGTTTTCCTCTTTCCAATTTAAAGAAGAGCTGAATACAGCAACTAGAACAGCAACTCAACACCTCTATGGACCCTTCCTGCAGAATTCTAACACAATGCCTTGAAGATTTAGTGCCCAGGACTCCACTAAGCTGACACAGTAGAGGGTATAACTGAATGTGGTGTGCATGCTTGTGAGCACACATATATATGAGCACATGTGTACATTTGATGCTTAATAAATATTTATTTCCCTGGGAAACTTCCACCTAAGACTGTCCATGTCCCAAAGCACCTGATAACCATATTGTGAGAGAGAAGAATGAAAACCCTCATCTTCTTTTAAGTCCTGGAAACTATCAGTATCTACAAAAATGATGAAAAAATGGATTGGGTCAAGATGCAAACATCAATAAATTATTATATGATATGAACTTCCTATGCGGAGGCACTTTCAACAAAGATACTCATAAATCTGAAGAAGTTATATACCATTAACCTTAACCTTGGCTTCTTTCAAAGGTATAAAGAATACATTCCAACCACTGGCACTTGAGTATGGTCTTATTTTTCCTTTAATATTCAAAAAGCACTTAAGGTTCTTATACTGACTGTGAGGGTCATCGCTGTTAACAATTGATAATGACTATCAAGCACATGAACAAGTCATTACTAAGTCATTCAGGGAGGACAGATTGGATGATGAAGACCACAATTTGGGGTATCTTGCTTCTGATTTTCTTTCTATACTATTTCACAGTTCAGTTCATCTCAGTTCATTCACTCAGTCATGTTTGACTCTTTGCAACCCCATGGACTGCAGTATGCCAGGCCTCCCTGCCCATTACCAACTCCTGGAGCTTACTCAAACTCATGTCCACTGAGTTGCTGATGCCATCCAACCACCTCATAAGCGCTTGTTAATTGTTTCCATCTTTTCAGTTTTGCTCCCACATTTCTTTTTCCATTCTCTGAGGCAAAAGCATCCAAGGCAATTTATTGGATAAAAATGTTAAAGACCATATAGTAATAGTGTAACTTTCAACTTATTTTCTCTTTAAATTTGTAGTTCATAAAGTATTCTTCTTGGCAATTCAAAACTTTTAGGAGCAATATAATGAAGCAAATCAGCTATGATCAGTGAGTTCTGGGACACAGTAAGGAAATAATATTTATGCCTCATCACAGTGTAGGGGTTGCCAAAGTGGGATTTCTCTATTCAAGTTTATAAAAAGGTATAAGTATTTTTTTTAAGAGTCTAATAGATGTACAAATGCCTAGTTATGTTAGAAATTTAAAGCTGGTCACTAAACAAGTTCTAAAAAGCAATCCTATTCTTCAAGTCATAAAATTCAAAGTGTGATTCCGAGGTACTTAAGAGAAATTTATAAAAAGCCTGCAATGTCCTTTGGTTTATCAATTACTCTTATTATGCAGTATAAGCATTAGATGGGATTAGAGCTGACAAAGTTGACTGATAATCCTTTGTACTCCTATGAGAAGAATTAATGCAGCATCCTGGGCTGATGACCTAGATCTCTAACCCCTTATTATTTTGTACTTGCTTTCCATGAACAAGAAAACATCATCACCTTATACATCATTCAGAACTGATTACCTTGTTTATCTGTACTATAACTAGTTAGATACAACTTTCTGTGGTAGAGTTATATGGCTTCCGTAACACATACGTTAACAATGTGAAATAATCTTACGCTGTTTGATTCTAATATGAATACTTTTTAAACTGTATTTAGTGGGTATTATCATATACCATTTTAAAGTTTTTGTTTTTTGCCTTTTTATAACAAAAATATACCCTTATGAAATTCTTATAGAAAATTATTAAATATGATACATATTTAAATAACATGTAATTATAATAATTAGATGAAAAGATTACACATGTCTCTTCTTCCTCACCCTAGCCAACACTTAAGGTATGACCACTTCCAGATATTTTTCTATGGCAACACGTATTATATAATAATATATAATTTATCTATTTTTACACAAATGCTATCATGTATCTATGATATTCTGTTGAGTGAAAAGGCAAGTTGTGAACAAAGAAGAACCAAAGAATGTGGGTTTACCAACCAGTTCCACAAGGTTTGAGTCATGTCCCACTGCCTTTGCCCACCTGCTGTGCAACCAAAAGGAATTCAGGATGGAAAACAGGATGAGGCACTCTGTGTTTTGGATAGACGGGCCCTTAGATAGTTAGATGCATGGGCTTCCCAAGTGGCACAGTGGTAAAGAATCCACCTGCCAATACAGGAGATGCAGTTTCAGTCCCTGGGTCAAGAAGATGCCCTGAAGAAGCAAATGGTAACCCATCCCGGTATGCTTGCCTGAGAAATCTGGTGGGCAGAAGAGCCTGGTAGCCTACAGTCCATGCAGTTGCAAAGAGTCAGACACAACTGAAATTGTGTGCACACTATATATATATATATATATATACACACACACACACACATATACATACAGAGAGAGAGAGAGAGAGAGAGAGGGAGATTGCTTCTTCTCTACCTCTTCAGAGTTTTCTCATAGCTAAGTGAGTGGCTGCCTAAGGGCTATCATCCTCAGTAAGGTCTCTGAATAAAACTTAAATCCAAGAGTCTTATCTTGTGTGTCTTTAAGGCAACAAAATCATAAAGTCCTATTTATAGAACTAACAACTAAAGACCATGAGGCTTTTCCTGGGCAAGACATTTCTTTCTGCTCATTTCTGTTTAAGAAAAAATGATTGAAAAAATTGAAAGATTTTAAACTTCTCTGGCTAAAAATTATACTTAGGACCTGTGTTGCTGCCAGTTTTATGAACGTTTTTAAGTTCATCAACATTCCCAACATTAATTCATTTGTTGGATATTTCCAAGTACAAAAAACATTCTCTCTACTATAGAAATTTTCTTTCATATTATATTGTGACTCCAAAGACAATACTATATGCATTGTGCCAACTTAAAATTGGTACTTGCCTTCTGCCTCTACAAGGATGAATCACAAGCTGCTGTGACCACTGACCTCCAACACACCCTGCTTGCCACCTCAGTGGAGAGATCAGAAATGAGGCACTCTGTGCTCTGGGAAAAACTGGCAGAATAGGACTTCAGATAGTTAGACACTTTCAGGAGATCTTATGAGCCCAATTTTTGCATCCCTTCATATCTAAAAAAGCACTAAGATGATAAATGGTGACATCTGCTTTTCGTGAGTAGCAATAACCTTCTGCAAAAATGTGGACTTGATTGCATGTACCATCTTCATCAAAATCACATACATATACTGAACTTCCCCTTGAACTCTTCAGAGCAATTTCTCAGAACTAATATCTTGTCTCCCAGGCCGTTGTCCTCTTTTTGCTCCAAATAAAACTTAACCCTTACATTGTACACTTTTTCTCAATCAACAATTGGAATATCCTGAAAGAAAGTGAAGTTGCTCAGTCATGTCCGGCTCTTCTAGACCCCATGGACTGTAGCCTACCAGGCTCCTCCGTCCGTGGGATTTTCGAGGCAAGAATACTGGAGTGGGTTGCCATTTCCTTCTCCAGGAGATCTTCCCAATCCAGGGACTGAACCTGGGTCTGCCACATTGTAGGCAGATACTTTACCATCTGAGCCACCAGGGAAGCCCATGAACACTGGAGTGAGTAGCCTATCCCTTCTCCCTTCCTGACCTAGGTATCAACCAGGGTCTCCTGCATCTCAGGATGATTCTTTACCAGCTGAGCTATCAGGGAAGCCCCTGCTGACTCTGCTTCAGATCATATTCCTGCTGACCTATGAGCTATCTCTATCAGAAAGACTCAAACCTCAACATTTAGACTCCTTAAACAGCAAATCCTGGAGAAGAAAATGGCAACCCACTCCAGTACTCTTGCCTGGAAAATCCCATGGACGGAGGAGCCTGGTAGGCTGCAGTCCACGGGGTCCCTAAGAGTCAGACATGACTGAGCGACTTCACTTTCACTTTTCACTTTCATGCATTGTAGAAGGAAATGGCAACCCACTCCAGTGTTCTTGCCTGGAGAATCCCAGGGATGGCAGAGCCTCGTGGGCTGCCGTCTATGGGGTCGCACAGAGTCGGACACGACTAAAGCGACTTAGCAGCAGCAGCAGCAAACAGCAAATCCAGAGGTGCATTCATTTCCTCTTATGGTAATTTCCATCTCAGCACCATCACCCCCCGCCCCCCGACACACACACAACCCACCACGATCAGAGCTAAAAGCTTGGGTCCCCTCAGTGTCCTCAACAAATCTTATTCATTTTTGTTCTGTCATTCAATCTATGATTGCCTCTAGATTCTCTCATGATTTCACTTGGTGTCATATTACAGCAGGCTTCTAAAATTTTTCTCTAACCGTTTTTCTAAGTTTTCATTTCTTTCTCCAAATTCTTGACCAGTTTATCATTCTGAAACCCAGTAATGATCTTGTTCTTCCCATACTGAAATCAGGTAGAAGTGGTTAAAATACTTATTGTTAAAGTGGGGCCAGGATCTGCAACCTGGATAGAAGGAAAAGGGAAGTGGAGTTTTTTATATGGTATTTCCAAGCAAGCTCACTCTTCATAGGTATCTGTGTTACCCTGTTTGTAGACACACACAGATGCAAACTATAGCTGGGGACTAATTGTCCTGAAGCCACGCGTAAGTGCTGATGTGGTTTCATTGCTTCCCCATCAGGTTAGTATAATGTGCAAACCTCCAAGCCTATGGGAACATAATATACAAACCCATCTTTTCTCCTTGTGCAAACTCATGGAAGGAGAATGGGTTTTCATAAAACAGATCTACATATTTTATAAATAACTAGATTGATATTTATAAAGTCAAGATATTACATCCTCCAAATATGGTATGAGAATTCAGTGAGGCAACATTTCTACCTAATATTGTACCTGGAATATCACAAGTTCTTAAAATTGGTAGCAATGGTGGGTTTTTTGTTGTGATTTACTCGTATCCTACCACCTTTTGTCCCCTCATTACTCAAAAAGGAACTAGTGGTATTTACAAATATTTACAACTCCTTGGGCCCACTGTGTTCCCTCATGCTTTGCCCATCTAACTTGCTCTCCCTGAAAAGTTCTATCTTCCTACTTTAGCCAGTAATGGCTTACTCATGTCTCAAGATTTTAACTTATATATATTGATTTTACATTTCTAGAGACTAACTTTGTTGCTTTCCTGAAAGCTTAAGCACACATATCATAATGTATACGTATTTTTTAACACCCCCATCACCTCACATAATTACCAAATTTTTGTGGGATGTTAACACTTAACATCTAATCTCTTAACTTGCAAGTATGTTATACGGTATTGGTAACTATAATCACCATGCTTTTCATGAGATCCCCAGAGCTTACTCACCTTTCACTGGAAGTTTGTGCCCTTTGACCAGCATCTCCCCATTGTACGCACACCTTAGCCCCTCTTCTACTCTTTGTTTCTGTGAGTTCAGCTTTCTTAGGTTCACAGATAAGTGAGAATATACTCATTTAAGTAAGAACAGCATTTGCTTTTGTCTTACTTTGTGTAATGCCACAACGTGTTATTTATTTACCAGGCCATACTCCCTCCAAAACTGAAAGCTCACAGGAACCAGGAATTCTGTCTCATTTACCCTCATACAGTGTCTAGCACATAGGAAATTACTCAATAAATGTCAGCAGAATGAGTAAACCTGAAGCATGTACCAAATGCATTATCCACTAAAACCTTACCCTTCTCATAGTACTCAACTATGTTGTAGCACTTCATCGCTGCACTGTTCATAGTACCTGGAATTTTAAAATTCTCCAATCTATGGAGAGACTTTACTCGATGCCATGTGCCACATTTAGGGTTTTAGATTCATTATCTGTGATGTTAGTCTTGTATTCCTCTCACTGTGCTAAGTCACTTCAGTCGTGTCCAACTCTTTGCGACCCCATGGACTGCAACTATTAGTCAAGCTATATTGGGCGAGATCTGTAATTATCTGTTTGACCCTCTGTATTATCTCAACCTCCAATAGGTTTATCTCCTAAAAGAACATATCTTTGTGTCTATTGAGCATAATGGGACTGAAATTCTGAGAGAGATCTTACTGGATTTATCCAACCAACACACATATGCTGACATATTGTTTCATTCTGGGGAGTTATAAGCACAGAAAACAGTCAAGAAGTTTGGTTTTATACACTTAGATGGAAATAAGTCCACTCAGGAGCCCATTAACAATCACAGATGATTTTCAAGTGAGCCAGCTAATACACTACCTCTGTACCTTACAACTATACAAGACCTACAGAGTTGGTTTATAGTTTGAAATTCAGATCTAATTTGAAATTCATTCAGCTCCATAACCACTAGCCCACTATGATGGTCCAGAAACATTTCCTGCATCAGAGTAAAGAATTCACAATATTAAAATCAATGCGGTTTCCTGTTGTTAACCAAGGGTCTGTTTCTTCAGTCCTGCAGAGATGAGGCAAGAAAGGATCTCTCTTTGAAGCTAACAAATGCTTAAGGTCAGATCATCTCCATGGGATACAAAGCAAACCCAGGGAGAAATAACAGCCAAATGGTATTTGCAATGTTCTGTCAGAATGAGTATTGCTATAATATACACCATTCATGCATGACTGGGTACAGTTTTGTTCTCTCTTCAGTGTCTGAAGTACTGTACAATTTAAAAATATAGTGTTCTATCTCCCATTGATTAAAAGTACCACTATTTGAGAACTGTCATTACATTGGTTCATATCATACTGAAAGGCATTTTACAAGTATGAAATCAATGTTACCCACAATTCCCTAAGTATAATATGCCTAATAATGCTGAAATGTTCTACTCAGCAAAAAAAGAGCAAATACAAAGATGATATCACTAATTTCCTTAACCACAAATCATGCTCTTAGGACCTCTTCTCTTCCCCTATGTCAATCTTTAGTCCTTTTCTCTCATTATCTTGGTCTTTCTCCCTCATATTTCTCTCTCCATCCTCTAGCTCTCTGTCCTAGTCCTTGCAGTTGGTACCTCTCCCATCTTTGCCCTCCTCACTCATTGACTTCAGGACTCCTCACACCTCTTTCTGTTCTTCCCCAATGCACATTTTCTCCTCCCCATGCTTCCTATCATTCACCCTGCCCCCCTGACTTCACCATGCACTTTAGGGATGTCATTATGCACGTATGTTTCAACCTACAAAATGTTATATACATTAGCTTAACTATTCTGCTCTAAAGTCTACAAGCCCCTCTTACAGGGTTTTTTTGTTCACGATATGATAAATAGCTACCATGTGTCTGCATCCCACCTTTCTTTTTTATTTTAAATTACTTCCCACCCATTTTGTCCCAGGTATGGGCTCATGGTCTAAGGTGGGGCATCCCCAACATCTAACCTCTCCAGGTCACTGTGATACGTGAATGTGTGACCCAAGAGTGAGTAATAAAAACAATAGCCTGAGAATGTCCAAAGCCTCTCTTCCTCTGTAGTTATGAATTTATTAAAGCATGGGTCAAAAACAGTGATCATGGTAATAAATTCATGGAAAAAGTGATTTAAAGAAAAAAAAGAAACATAAACACAAAGAGAAATATAGACAGATATGAGAGACATGAGAGCATTCGAGTCTTTGTTCCAGTATCTGTGAGGCCAGATCCATCCATGTTTTCACATATGAAATAATAAATTTCTTATTTTACATCAAGTAATGTGAGTTTGGGCTTCCCTGGTGGCTCTGTGGTAAAGAATCCACCTGCCAATGCAGGAAACATGTCTTTGATCACTGGGTTGGAAATATCCCGTGTAGAAGAAAATAACAACTTACTCCTGTATTCTGGAAAATCCCATGGACAGAGGGCCTGACGGGCTACAGTCCATGGGGTTACAAAGAGTCATACATGACTTAGCAACTAAGCAAGAACGATGTGAACTCAGTTTTTGCCACTTGCAATTTATCTATAAAAATATGTAAATCTATATATTAGAGTATAGATCTGAATTCAGTGATAGGACACATGTAATTTCCAGTCTGAGAAAAACTAAGTAAGTATTCACCAAGTAAGTAAGTAAGTGCATAAAGAGTTGCTAAAATAGGAATTTCAGTTGCCAAGAGATTCTAGAAATATATTCCAAACAATATGATAAAGTATAGCATTTACTAAGAAGGGGCCTAACCTC